>NW_026113379.1:0-26605 GCF_024323335.1 Lathyrus oleraceus | reverse complement strand
TGTTCTTGTTTTGCTAAATTTTGTATATTGTTATCAAGAAATGAGAAGATTGATAGTGTTATTAGTGTTCTTGTTTTGCTAAATTTTGTATATTGTTATCAAGAAATGAGAAGATTGATAGTGTTATTAGTGTTCTTGTTTTGCTAAATTTGTATATTGTTATCAAGAATGAGAAGATTGATAGTGTTATTAGTGTTCTTGTTTTGCTAAATTTTGTATATGTTATCAAGAAATGAGAAGATTGATAGTGTTATTAGTGTTCTTGTTTTGCTAAATTTTGTATATTGTTATCAAGAAATGAGAAGATTGATAGTGTTATTAGTGTTCTTGTTTTGCTAAATTTTGTATATTGTTATCAAGAAATGAGAAGATTGATAGTGTTATTAGTGTTCTTGTTTTGAATAATTTTGTATATTGTTATTAAGAAATGAGAAGATTGATAGTGTTATTAGTGTTCTTGTTATCAAGAAACGTTTGACGCTGACCCTTTAGCAAAATCTCTCAAAAATGAAAGGCATTGCCATGGGGATTCTCCATGGCTTATGTTCAGTCAAGAAGGATATGGAAGATCACAACCAAGTCGATGTAAGCCATGACACACTGTTCGTTTGAATTTATGATGGCTTCAAAGGCCACAACACTGCTTCCTTATCCGTACGCACATCTTTAGGACTCTATTATGTGAGTTATTTCTTTGCTTCTTTTTTGTAGCATACTTATCTGTATATTGTTATCAAGAAATGAGAAGATTGATAGTGTTATTAGTGTTCTTGTTTTGCTAAATTTTGTATATTAATATCAAAAATGAGAAGATTGATAGTGTTATTAGTGTTTTTTGCTAAATTTTGTATATTGTTATCAAGAAACGAGAAGATTGATAGTGTTATTAGGTTTTTGTTTTGCTAAATTTTGTATATTGTTATCAAGAAATGAGAAGATTGATAGTGTTATTAGTGTTCTTGTTTTGCTAAATTTTGTATATTGTTATCAAGAAATGAGAAGATTGATAGTGTTATTAGTGTTCTTGTTTTGCTAAATTTTGTATATTGTTATCAAGAAAACGAGAAGATTGATAGTGTTATTAGTGTTTTTGTTGCTAAATTTTGTATATTGTTATCAAGAAATGAAAAGATTGATAGTATTATTAGTGTTCTTGTTTTGCTAATTTGTATATTGTTATCAAGAAATGAGAAGATTGATATTGTTATTAGTGTTCTTGTTTTGCTAAATTTTGTATATTGTTATCAAGAAATGAGAAGATTGATAGTGTTATTAGTGTTCTTGTTTTGCTAAATTTTGTATATGTTATCAAGAAATGAGAAGATTGATATTGTTATTAGTCTTCTTGTTTTGCTAAATTTTGTATATTGTTATAAGAAATGAGAAGATCGATAGTGTTATTAGTGTTCTTGTTATCAAGAAACGTTTGACGCTGACCCTTTAGCAAAATCTCTCAAAAATGAAAGGCATTGCCATGGGGAATTCTCCATGGCTTCTATTCAGTCAAATAAGGATATGGAAGATCACAACCAAGTCGATGTAAGCCATGACACACTGTTCGTTTGAATTTATGATGGCTTCAAAGGCCACACCACTGCTTCCTATATCCGTACGCACATCTTTAGGACTCTATTATGTGAGTTATTTCTTTGCTTCTTTTTTCTTAGCATACTTATCTGTATATTGTTATCAAGAAATGAGAAGATTGATAGTGTTATTAGTGTTCTTGTTTTGCTAAATTTTTTTTATTAATATCATGAAATGAGAAGATTGATAGTGTTATTAGTGTTCTTGTTTTGCTAATTTTGTATATTGTTATCAAGAAATGAGAAGATTGATAGTGTTATTAGTGTTCTTGTTTTGCTAAATTTTGTATATTGTTATCAAGAAATGAGAAGATTGATAGTGTTATTAGTGTTCTTGTTTTGCTAAATTTGTATATTGTTATCAAGAAATGAGAAGATTGATATTGTTATTAGGTTCTTGTTTTGCTAAATTTGTATATTGTTATCAAGAAATGAGAAGATTGAAAGTGTTATTAGTGTTTTTGTTTTGATAAATTTTGTATATTGTTATCAAGAAATGAGAAGATTGATAGTGTTATTAGTATCTTGTTTTGCTAAGTTTTGTATATTGTTATCAAGAAATGAGAAGATTGATAGTGTTATTAGTGTTCTTGTTTTGCTAATTTTGTATATTGTTATCAAGAAATGAGAAGATTGATAGTGTTATTAGTGTTCTTGTTTTGCTAAATTTTGTATATTGTTATCAAGAAATGAGAAGATTGATATGTTATTAGTATTCTTGTCTTGCTAAATTTTGTATTGTTATCAAGAAATGAGAAGACTGATAGTGTTATTAGTGTTCTTGTTTTGCTAAATTTGGTATATTGTTATCAAGAAATGAGAAGATTGATAGTGTTTTAGTGTTCTTGTTTTGCTAAATTTGTATATTGTTATCAAGAAATGAGAAGATTGATAGTGTTATTAGTGTTCTTGTTTTGCTAAATTTTGTATATTGTTATCAAGAAATGAGAAGATTGATAGTGTTATTAGTGTTCTTGTTTGCTAAATTTTGTATATTGTTATCAAGAAATGAGAAGATTGATATTGTTATTACTATTTTGTTTTGCTAAATTTTGTATATTGTTATCAAGAAATGAGAAGATTGATAGTGTTATTAGTGTTCTTGTTTTGCTAAATTGTATATATTGTTATCAAGAAATGAGAAGATTGATAGTGTTTTTAGTGTTCTTGTTTTGCTAAATTTTGTATATTGTTATCAAGAAACGAGAAGATTGATAGTGTTATTAGTGTTCTTGTTTTGCTAAATTTTGTATATTGTTATCAAGAAATGAGAAGATTGATAGGGTTATTAGTATTCTTGTTTTGCTAAATTTTGTAAATTGTTATCAAGAAATGAGAAGATTGATAGTGTTATTAGTGTTCTTGTTTGCTAAATTTTGTATATTGTTATCAATGAGAAGAAAGATTGATAGTGTTATTAGTCTTCTTGTTTTGCTAAATTTTGTATATTGTTATCAAGAAATGAGAAGGTTGAAGTGTTATTAGTGTTCTTGTTTTGCTAAATTTTATATTGTTATCAAGAAATGAGAAGATTGATAGTGTATTAGTGTTCTTGTTTTGCTAAATTTTGTATATTGTTATCAAGAAATGAGAAGATTGATAGTGTTATTAGTGTTCTTGTTTTGCTAAATTTTGTATATTGTTATCAAGAATGAGAAGGTTGATAGTGTTATTAGTGTTCTTGTTTTTCTTAATTTGTATATTGTTATCAAGAAATGAGAAGATCGATAGTGTTATTAGTGTTCTTGTATCAAGAAACGTTTGACGCTGACCCTTTAGCAAATCTCTCAAAAATGAAAGGCATTGCCAGGGGAATTCTAATGGCTTCTATTTCAGTCAAATAAGGATATGGAAGATCACAACCAAGTCGATGTAAGCCATGACACACTGTTCGTTTGAATTTATGATGGCTTAAAAGGCCACCCACTGCTTCCTATATCCGTACGCACATCTTTAGGACTCTATTATGTGAGTTATTTCTTTGCTTCTTTTTTCTTAGCATACTTATCTGTATATTGTTCTCAAGAAATGAGAAGATTGATAGTGTTATTAGTGTTCTTGTTTTGCTAAATTTTTATATTAATATCATGAAATGAGAAGATTGATAGTGTTATTAGTGTTCTTGTTTTGCTAATTTTGTATATTGTTATCAAGAGACGAGAAGATTGATAGTGTTATTAGTGTTCTTGTTTTGCTAAATTTTGTATATTGTTATCAAGAAAGAGAAGGTTGATAGTGTTATTAGTGTTCTTGTTTTGCTAATTTTGTATATTGTTATCAAGAAATGAGAAGATTGATAGTGTTATTAGTGTTCTTGTTATCAAGAACGTTTGACGCTGAACCTTAGCAAAATCTCTAAAAATGAAAGGCATTGCCATGGGAAATTCTTCATGCTTCTATTCAGTCAAATAAGGATATGGAAGATCACAACCAGTCGATTGAAGCCATGACACACTGTTCGTTTGAATTATGATGGCTTCAAAGGCCACCACTGCTTCCTATATCCGTACGCACATCTTTAGGACTCTATTATGTGAGTTATTTCTTTGCTTCTTTTTTCTTAGCATACTTATCTGTATATTGTTCTCAAGAAATGAGAAGATTGATAGTGTTATTAGTGTTCTTGTTTTGCTAAATTTTGTATATTGTTATCAAGAAATGAGAAGATTGATAGTGTTATTAGTGTTCTTGTTTTGCTAAATTTTGTATATTGTTATCAAGAAACGAGAAGATTGATAGTGTTATTAGTGTTCTTGTTTTGCTAAATTTTGTATATTGTTATCAAGAAATGAGAAGATTGATAGTGTTATTAGTGTTCTTTTTTGCTAAATTTTGTATATTGTTATCAAGAAATGAGAAGATTGATATTGTTATTAGTGTTCTTGTTTTGCTAAATTTTGTATATTGTTATCAAGAAATGAGAAGATTGATAGTGTTATTAGTGTTTTGTTTTGCTAATTTTGTATATTGTTATCAAGAAATGAGAAGATTGATAGTGTTATTAGTGTTCTTGTTTTGCTAAATTTTGTATATTGTTATCAAGAAATGAGAAGATTGATAGTGTTATTAGTGTTCTTGTTTTGCTAAATTTTGTATATTGTTATCAAGAAATGAGAAGATTGATAGTGTTATTAGTGTTCTTGTTTTGCTAAATTTTGTATATTGTTATCAAGAAATGAGAAGATTGATATTGTTATTACTATTCTTGTCTTGCTAAATTTTGGATATTGTTATCAAGAAATGAGAAGACTGATAGTGTTATTAGTGTTCTTGTTTAACTAAATTTGGTATATTGTTATCAAGAAATGAGAAGATTGATAGTGTTTTTAGTGTTCTTGTTTTGCTAAATTTTGTATATTGTTATAAAGAAACGAGAAGATTGATAGTGTTATTAGTGTTCTTGTTTTGCTAAATTTTGTATATTGTTATCAAGAAATGAGAAGATTGATAGTGTTATTAGTGTTCTTGTTTTGCTAAATTTTGTATATTGTTATCAAGAAATGAGAAGATTGATATTGTTATTACTATTTTTGTTTTGCTAAATTTTGTATATTGTTATCAAGAAATGAGAAGACTAATAGTGTTATTAGTGTTCTTGTTTTGCTAAATTTGGTATATTGTTATCAAGAAATGAGAAGATTGATAGTGTTTTTAGTGTTCTTGTTTTGTTAAATTTTGTATATTGTTATCAAGAAACGAGAAGATTGATAGTTTATTAGTGTTCTTGTTTTGCTAATTTTGTATATTGTTATCAAGAAATGAGAAGATTGATAGGGTTATTAGTATTCTTGTTTTGCTAAATTTTGTAAATTGTTATCAAGAAATGAGAAGATTGATAGTGTTATTAGTGTTCTTGTTTTGCTAAATTTTGTATATTGTTATCAAGAAATGAGAAGATTGATAGTGTTATTAGTCTTCTTGTTTTGCTAAATTTGTATATTGTTATCAAGAAATGAGAAGGTTGAAAGTGTTATTAGTGTTCTTGTTTTGCTAAATTTTGTATATTGTTATCAAGAAATGAGAAGATTGATAGTGTTATTAGTGTTCTTGTTTTGCTAAATTTTGTATATTGTTATCAAGAAATGAGAAGATTGATAGTGTTATTAGTGTTCTTGTTTTGCTAAATTTTGTATATTGTTATCAAGAAATAGGAAGGTTGATAGTGTTATTAGTGTTCTTGTTTTGCTTAATTTTGTATATTGTTATCAAGAAATGAGAAGATCGATAGTGTTATTAGTGTTCTTGTTATCAAGAAATGTTTGACGCTGACCCTTTAGCAAAATCTCTCAAAAATGAAAGGCATTGCCATGGGGAATTCTCCATGGCTTCTATTCAGTCAAATAAGGATATGGAAGATCACAACCAAGTCGATGTAAGCCATGACACACTGTTCGTTTGAATTTATGATGGCTTCAAAGGCCACACCACTGCTGCCTATATCCGTACGCACATCTTTAGGACTCTATTATGTGAGTTATTTCTTTGCTTCTTTTTTCTTAGCATACTTATCTGTATATTGTTCTCAAGAAATGAGAAGATTGATAGTGTTATTAGTGTTCTTGTTTTGCTAAATTTTTTATATTAATATCAAGAAATGAGAAGATTGCTAGTGTTATTAGTGTTCTTGTTTTGCTAAGTTTTGTATATTGTTATCAAGAAACGAGAAGATTGATAGTGTTATTAGTGTTCTTGTTTTGCTAAATTTTGTATATTGTTATCAAGAAATGAGAAGATTGATAGTGTTATTAGTGTTCTTGTTTTGCTAAATTTTGTATATTGTTATCAAGAAATGAGAAGATTGATATTGTTATTACTATTCTTGTTTTGCTAAATTTTGTATATTGTTATCAAGAAATGAGAAGATTGAAAGTGTTATTAGTGTTTTTGTTTTGATAAATTTTGTATATTGTTATCAAGAAATGAGAAGATTGATAGTGTTATTAGTATTCTTGTTTTGCTAAGTTTTGTATATTGTTATCAAGAAACGAGAAGATTGATAGTGTTATTAGTGTTCTTGTTTTGCTAAATTTTGTATATTGTTATCAAGAAATGAGAAGATTGATAGTGTTATTAGTGTTCTTGTTTTGCTAAATTTTGTATATTGTTATCAAGAAATGAGAAGATTGATATTGTTATTACTATTCTTGTCTTGCTAAATTTTGGATATTGTTATCAAGAAATGAGAAGACTGATAGTGTTATTAGTGTTCTTGTTTTGCTAAATTTGGTATATTGTTATCAAGAAATGAGAAGATTGATAGTGTTTTTAGTGTTCTTGTTTTGTTAAATTTTGTATATTGTTATCAAGAAACGAGAAGATTGATAGTGTTATTAGTGTTCTTGTTTTGCTAAATTTTGTATATTGTTATCAAGAAATGAGAAGATTGATAGGGTTATTAGTATTCTTATTTTGCTAAATTTTGTAAATTGTTATCAAGAGATGAGAAGATTGATAGTGTTATTAGTGTTCTTGTTTTGCTAAATTTTGTATATTGTTATCAAGAAATGAGAAGATTGATAGTGTTATTAGTCTTCTTGTTTTGCTAATATTTGTATATTGTTATCAAGAAATGAGAAGGTTGAAAGTGTTATTAGTGTTCTTGTTTTGCTAAATTTTGTATATTGTTATCAAGAAATGAGAAGATTGATAGTGTTATTAGTGTTCTTGTTTTGCTAAATTTTGTATATTGTTATCAAGAAATGAGAAGATTGATAGTGTTATTAGTGTTCTTGTTTTGCTAAATTTTGTATATTGTTATCAAGAAATAGGAAGGTTGATAGTGTTATTAGTGTTCTTGTTTTGCTTAATTTTTTATATTGTTATCAAGAAATGAGAAGATCGATAGTGTTATTAGTGTTCTTGTTATCAAGAAATGTTTGACGCTGACCCTTTAGCAAAATCTCTCAAAAATGAAAGGCATTGCCATGGGGAATTCTCCATGGCTTCTATTCAGTCAAATAAGGATATGGAAGATCACAACCAAGTCGATGTAAGCCATGACACACTGTTCGTTTGAATTTATGATGGCTTCAAAGGCCACACCACTGCTTCCTATATCCGTACGCACATCTTTAGGACTCTATTATGTGAGTTATTTCTTTGCTTCTTTTTTCTTAGCATACTTATCTGTATATTGTTCTCAAGAAATGAGAAGATTGATAGTGTTATTAGTGTTCTTGTTTTGCTAAATTTTTTATATTAATATCATGAAATGAGAAGATTGCTAGTGTTATTAGTGTTCTTGTTTTGCTAAGTTTTGTATATTGTTATCAAGAGACGAGAAGATTGATAGTGTTATTAGTGTTCTTGTTTTGCTAAATTTTGTATATTGTTATCAAGAAATGAGAAGATTGATAGTGTTATTAGTGTTCTTATTTTGCTAAATTTTGTATATTGTTATCAAGAAATGAGAAGATTGATATTGTTATTACTATTCTTGTTTTGCTAAATTTTGTATATTGTTATCAAGAAATGAGAAGATTGAAAGTGTTATTAGTGTTTTTGTTTTGATAAATTTTGTATATTGTTATCAAGAAATGAGAAGATTGATAGTGTTATTAGTATTCTTGTTTTGCTAAGTTTTGTATATTGTTATCAAGAAACGAGAAGATTGATAGTGTTATTAGTGTTCTTGTTTTGCTAAATTTTGTATATTGTTATCAAGAAATGAGAAGATTGATAGTGTTATTAGTGTTCTTGTTTTGCTAAATTTTGTATATTGTTATCAAGAAATGAGAAGATTGATATTGTTATTACTATTCTTGTCTTGCTAAATTTTGTATATTGTTATCAAGAAATGAGAAGACTGATAGTGTTATTAGTGTTCTTGTTTAACTAAATTTGGTATATTGTTATCAAGAAATGAGAAGATTGATAGTGTTTTTAGTGTTCTTGTTTTGTTAAATTTTGTATATTGTTATCAAGAAACGAGAAGATTGATAGTGTTATTAGTGTTCTTGTTTTGCTAAATTTTGTATATTGTTATCAAGAAATGAGAAGATTGATAGGGTTATTAGTGTTCTTATTTTGCTAAATTTTGTATATTGTTATCAAGAAATGAGAAGATTGATAGTGTTATTAGTGTTCTTGTTTTGCTAAATTTTGTATATTGTTATCAAGAAATGAGAAGATTGATAGTGTTATTAGTGTTCTTGTTTTGCTAAATTTGTATATTGTTATCAAGAAATGAGAAGATTGAAAGTGTTATTAGTGTTCTTGTTTTGCTAAATTTTGTATATTGTTATCAAGAAATGAGAAGATTGATAGTGTTATTAGTGTTCTTGTTTTGCTAAATTTTGTATATTGTTATCAAGAAATGAGAAGATTGATAGTGTTATTAGTGTTCTTGTTTTGCTAAATTTTGTATATTGTTATCAAGAAATGAAGGTTGATAGTGTTATTAGTGTTCTTGTTTTGCTTAATTTTGTATATTGTTATCAAGAAATGAGAAGATTGATAGTGTTATTAGTGTTCTTGTTATCAAGAATGTTTGACGCTGACCCTTTAGCAAAATCTCTCAAAAATGAAAGGCATTGCCATGGGAATTCTCCATGGCTTCTATTCAGTCAAATAAGGATATGGAAGATCACAACCAAGTCGATGTAAGCCATGACACACTGTTCGTTTGAATTTATGATGGCTTCAAAGGCCACACCAATGCTTCCTATATCCGTACGCACATCTTTAGGACTCTATTATGTGAGTTATTTCTTTGCTTCTTTTTTCTTAGCATACTTATCTGTATATTGTTCTCAAGAAATGAGACGATTGATAGTGTTATTAGTGTTCTTGTTTTGCTAAATTTTTTATATTAATATCATGAAATGAGAAGATTGCTAGTGTTATTAGTGTTCTTGTTTTGCTAAGTTTTGTATATTGTTATCAAGAGACGAGAAGATTGATAGTGTTATTAGTGTTCTTGTTTTGCTAATTTTGTATATTGTTATCAAGAAATGAGAAGATTGATAGTGTTATTAGTGTTCTTATTTTGCTAAATTTTGTATATTGTTATCAAGAAATGAGAAGATTGATTGTTTATTACTATTCTTGTTTTGCTAAATTTTGTATATTGTTATCAAGAAATGAGAAGATTGAAGTGTTATTAGTGTTTTTGTTTTGATAAATTTTGTATATTGTTATCAAGAAATGAGAAGATTGATAGTGTTATTAGTTCTTGTTTTGCTAAGTTTGTATATTGTTATCAAGAAACGAGAAGATTGATAGTGTTATTAGTGTTCTTGTTTTGCTAAATTTTGTATATTGTTATCAAGAAATGAGAAGATTGATAGTGTTATTAGTGTTCTTGTTTTGCTAAATTTTGTATATTGTTATCAAGAAATGAGAAGATTGATATTGTTATTACTATTCTTGTCTTGCTAAATTTTGGATATTGTTATCAAGAAATGAGAAGACTGATAGTGTTATTAGTGTTCTTGTTTAACTAAATTTGGTATATTGTTATCAAGAAATGAGAAGATTGATAGTGTTTTTAGTGTTCTTGTTTTGCTAAATTTTGTATATTGTTATAAAGAAACGAGAAGATTGATAGTGTTATTAGTGTTCTTGTTTTGCTAAATTTTGTATATTGTTATCAAGAAATGAGAAGATTGATAGTGTTATTAGTGTTCTTGTTTTGCTAAATTTTGTATATTGTTATCAAGAAATGAGAAGATTGATATTGTTATTACTGTTTTTGTTTTGCTAAATTTTGTATATTGTTATCAAGAAATGAGAAGATTAATAGTGTTATTAGTGTTCTTGTTTTGCTAAATTTGGTATATTGTTATCAAGAAATGAGAAGATTGATAGTGTTTTTAGTGTTCTTGTTTTGTTAAATTTTGTATATTGTTATCAAGAAACGAGAAGATTGATAGTGTTATTAGTGTTCTTGTTTTGCTAAATTTTGTATATTGTTATCAAGAAATGAGAAGATTGATAGTGTTATTAGTATTCTTATTTTGCTAAATTTTGTATATTGTTATCAAGAAATGAGAAGATTGATAGTGTTATTAGTGTTCTTGTTTTGCTAAATTTTGTATATTGTTATCAAGAAATGAGAAGATTGATAGTGTTATTAGTGTTCTTGTTTTGCTAATATTTATATTTGTTATCAAGAAATGAGAAGGTTGATAGTGTTATTAGTGTTCTTGTTTTGCTAAATTTTGTATATTGTTATCAAGAAATGAGAAGATTGATAGTGTTATTAGTGTTCTTGTTTTGCTAAATTTTGTATATTGTTATCAAGAAATGAGAAGATTGATAGTGTTATTAGTGTTCTTGTTTTGCTAAATTTTGTATATTGTTATCAAGAAATGAGAAGATTGATATTGTTATTACTATTCTTGTTTTGCTAAATTTTGGATATTGTTATCAAGAAATGAGAAGATTGATAGTGTTATTAGTGTTCTTGTTTAACTAAATTTGGTATATTGTTATCAAGAAATGAGAAGATTGATAGTGTTTTTAGTGTTCTTGTTTTGCTAAATTTTGTATATTGTTATAAAGAAACGAGAAGATTGATAGTGTTATTAGTGTTCTTGTTTTGCTAAATTTTGTATATTGTTATCAAGAAATGAGAAGATTGATAGTGTTATTAGTGTTCTTGTTTTGCTAAATTTTGTATATTGTTATCAAGAAATGAGAAGATTGATATTGTTATTACTATTTTTGTTTTGCTAAATTTTGTATATTGTTATCAAGAAATGAGAAGACTAATAGTGTTATTAGTGTTCTTGTTTTGCTAAATTTGGTATATTGTTATCAAGAAATGAGAAGATTGATAGTGTTTTTAGTGTTCTTGTTTTGTTAAATTTTGTATATTGTTATCAAGAAACGAGAAGATTGATAGTGTTATTAGTGTTCTTGTTTTGCTAAATTTTGTATATTGTTATCAAGAAATGAGAAGATTGATAGGGTTATTAGTATTCTTATTTTGCTAAATTTTGTAAATTGTTATCAAGAGATGAGAAGATTGATAGTGTTATTAGTGTTCTTGTTTTGCTAAATTTTGTATATTGTTATCAAGAAATGAGAAGATTGATAGTGTTATTAGTCTTCTTGTTTTGCTAATATTTGTATATTGTTATCAAGAAATGAGAAGGTTGAAAGTGTTATTAGTGTTCTTGTTTTGCTAAATTTTGTATATTGTTATCAAGAAATGAGAAGATTGATAGTGTTATTAGTGTTCTTGTTTTGCTAAATTTTGTATATTGTTATCAAGAAATGAGAAGATTGATAGTGTTATTAGTGTTCTTGTTTTGCTAAATTTTGTATATTGTTATCAAGAAATAGGAAGGTTGATAGTGTTATTAGTGTTCTTGTTTTGCTTAATTTTTATATTGTTATCAAGAAATGAGAAGATCGATAGTGTTATTAGTGTTCTTGTTATCAAGAAATGTTTGACGCTGACCCTTTAGCAAAATCTCTCAAAAATGAAAGGCATTGCCATGGGGAATTCTCCATGGCTTCTATTCAGTCAAATAAGGATATGGAAGATCACAACCAAGTCGATGTAAGCCATGACACACTGTTCGTTTGAATTTATGATGGCTTCAAAGGCCACACCACTGCTTCCTATATCCGTACGCACATCTTTAGGACTCTATTATGTGAGTTATTTCTTTGCTTCTTTTTTCTTAGCATACTTATCTGTATATTGTTCTCAAGAAATGAGAAGATTGATAGTGTTATTAGTGTTCTTGTTTTGCTAAATTTTTTATATTAATATCATGAAATGAGAAGATTGCTAGTGTTATTAGTGTTCTTGTTTTGCTAAGTTTTGTATATTGTTATCAAGAGACGAGAAGATTGATAGTGTTATTAGTGTTCTTGTTTTGCTAAATTTTGTATATTGTTATCAAGAAATGAGAAGATTGATAGTGTTATTAGTGTTCTTATTTTGCTAAATTTTGTATATTGTTATCAAGAAATGAGAAGATTGATATTGTTATTACTATTCTTGTTTTGCTAAATTTTGTATATTGTTATCAAGAAATGAGAAGATTGAAAGTGTTATTAGTGTTTTTGTTTTGATAAATTTTGTATATTGTTATCAAGAAATGAGAAGATTGATAGTGTTATTAGTATTCTTGTTTTGCTAAGTTTTGTATATTGTTATCAAGAAACGAGAAGATTGATAGTGTTATTAGTGTTCTTGTTTTGCTAAATTTTGTATATTGTTATCAAGAAATGAGAAGATTGATAGTGTTATTAGTGTTCTTGTTTTGCTAAATTTTGTATATTGTTATCAAGAAATGAGAAGATTGATATTGTTATTACTATTCTTGTCTTGCTAAATTTTGGATATTGTTATCAAGAAATGAGAAGACTGATAGTGTTATTAGTGTTCTTGTTTAACTAAATTTGGTATATTGTTATCAAGAAATGAGAAGATTGATAGTGTTTTTAGTGTTCTTGTTTTGTTAAATTTTGTATATTGTTATCAAGAAACGAGAAGATTGATAGTGTTATTAGTGTTCTTGTTTTGCTAAATTTTGTATATTGTTATCAAGAAATGAGAAGATTGATAGGGTTATTAGTATTCTTATTTTGCTAAATTTTGTAAATTGTTATCAAGAGATGAGAAGATTGATAGTGTTATTAGTGTTCTTGTTTTGCTAAATTTTGTATATTGTTATCAAGAAATGAGAAGATTGATAGTGTTATTAGTCTTCTTGTTTTGCTAATATTTGTATATTGTTATCAAGAAATGAGAAGGTTGAAGTGGATTAGTGTTCTTGTTTTGCTAAATTTTGTATATTGTTATCAAGAATGAGAAGATTGATAGTGTTATTAGTGTTCTTGTTTTGCTAAATTTTGTATATTGTTATCAAGAAATGAGAAGATTGATAGTGTTATTAGTGTTCTTGTGTTTTGCTAAATTTTTATATTGTTATCAAGAAATAGGAGGTTGATAGTGTTATTAGTGTTCTTGTTTTGCTTAATTTTTTATATTGTTATCAAGAAATGAGAAGATCGATAGTGTTATTAGTGTTCTTGTTATCAGAATGTTTTGACGCTGACCCTTTAGCAAAATCTCTCAAAAATGAAAGGCATTGCCATGGGAATTCTCCATGGCTTCTATTCAGTCAATAAGGATATGGAAGATCACAACCAAGTCGATGTAAGCCATGACACACTGTTCGTTTGAATTTATGATGGCTTCAAAGGCCACACCACTGCTTCCTATATCCGTACGCACATCTTTAGACTCTATTATGTGAGTTATTTCTTTGCTTCTTTTCTTAGCATACTTATCTGTATATTGTTCTCAAGAAATGAGACGATTGATAGTGTTATTAGTGTTCTTGTTTTGCTAAATTTTTTATATTAATATCATGAAATGAGAAGATTGCTAGTGTTATTAGTGTTCTTGTTTTGCTAAGTTTTGTATATTGTTATCAAGAGACGAGAAGATTGATAGTGTTATTAGTGTTCTTGTTTTGCTAATTTTGTATATTGTTATCAAGAAATGAGAAGATTGATAGTGTTATTAGTGTTCTTATTTTGCTAAATTTTGTATATTGTTATCAAGAAATGAGAAGATTGATATTGTTATTACTATTCTTGTTTTGCTAATATTTGTATATTGTTATCAAGAAATGAGAAGATTGATGAAAGTGTTATTAGTGTTCTTGTTTTGCTAAATTTTGTATATTGTTATCAAGAAATGAGAAGATTGATAGTGTTATTAGTGTTCTTGTTTTGCTAAATTTTGTATATTGTTATCAAGAAATGAGAAGATTGATAGTGTTATTAGTGTTCTTGTTTTGCTAAATTTGTATATTGTTATCAAGAAATAGGAAGGTTGATAGTGTTATAGTGTTCTTTGTTTTGCTTAATTTTTTTAATTGTTATCAAGAAATGAGAAGATCGATAGTGTTATTAGTGTTCTTGTTATCAAGAAATGTGACGCTGACCCTTTAGCAAAAATCTCTCAAAAATGAAAGGCATTGCCATGGGGAATTCTCCATGCTTCTTTCAGTCAAATAAGGATATGGAAGATCACAACCAAGTCGATTGTAAGCCATGACACACTGTTCGTGTGAATTTATATGGCTTCAAAGGCCACCACCAATGCTCCTATATCCGTACGACATTTTAGGACTCTATTATGCATGAGTTATTCTTTGCTTCTTTTTTTCTTAGCATTACTTATCTGTATATTGTTCTCAAGAAATGAGACGATTGATAGTGTTATTAGGTTCTGTTTTGCTAAATTTTTTAATATTAATATCATGAAATGAGAAGATTGATAGTGTTATTAGTGTTCTTGTTTTGCTAAGTTTGTATATTGTTATCAAGAGACGAGAAGATTGATAGTGTTATAGTGTTCTTGTTTTGCTAATTTTGTATATTGTTATCAAGAAATGAGAAGATTGATAGTGTTATTAGTGTTCTTATTTTGCTAAATTTTGTATATTGTTATCAAGAAATGAGAAGATTGATATTGTTATTACTATTCTTTGTTTGCTAAATTTTGTATATTGTTATCAAGAAATGAGAAGATTGATGAAAGTGTTATTAGTTTTTTTGTTTGATAAATTTTGTATATTGTTATCAAGAAATGAGAAGATTGATAGTGTTATTAGTATTCTTGTTTTGCTAAGTTTTGTATATTGTTATCAAGAAACGAGAAGATTGATAGTTTATTAGTGTTCTTGTTTTGCTAAATTTGTATATTGTTATCAAGAAATGAGAAGATTGATAGTGTTATTAGTGTTCTTGTTTTGCTAAATTTTGTATATTGTTATCAAGAAATGAGAAGATTGATATTGTTATTTCCTTCTTGTTTGCTAAATTTTGGATATTGTTATCAAGAAATGAGAAGACTGATAGTGTTATTAGTGTTCTTGTTTAACTAAATTTGGTATATTGTTATCAAGAAATGAGAAGATTGATAGTGTTTTAGTGTTCTTGTTTTGCTAAATTTTGTATATTGTTATAAAGAAACGAGAAGATTGATAGTGTTATAGTGTTCTTGTTTGCTAAATTTTGTATATTGTTATCAAGAAATGAGAGATTGATGATAGTGTTATTAGTGTTCTTGTTTTGCTAAATTTTGTATATTGTTATCAAGAAATGAGAAGATTGATATTGTTATTAGTGTTTTGTTTTGCTAAATTTTGTATATTGTTATCAAAAATGAGAAGACTAATTAGTTTATTAGTGTTCTTGTTTTGCTAAATTTGGTATATTGTTATCAAGAAATGAGAAGATTGATAGTGTTTTTAGTGTTCTTGTTTTGTTAAATTTTGTATATTGTTATCAAGAAACGAGAAGATTGATAGTGTTATTAGTGTTCTTGTTTTGCTAAATTTTGTATATTGTTATCAAGAAATGAGAAGATTGATAGGGTTATTAGTATTCTTATTTTGCTAAATTTTGTAAATTGTTATCAAGAAATGAGAAGATTGATAGTGTTATTAGTGTTCTTGTTTTGCTAAATTTTGTATATTGTTATCAAGAAATGAGAAGATTGATAGTGTTATTAGTCTTCTTGTTTTGCTAATATTTGTATATTGTTATCAAGAAATGAGAAGGTTGAAGTTGAAAGTGTTATTAGTGTTCTTGTTTGCTAAATTTTGTATATTGTTATCAAGAAATGAGAAGATTGATAGTGTTATTAGTGTTCTTGTTTTGCTAAATTTTGTATATGTTATCAAGAAATGAGAAGATTGATAGTGTTATTAGTGTTCTTGTTTTGCTAAATTTGTATATTGTTATCAAGAAATAGGAAGGTTGATAGTGTTATTAGTGTTCTTGTTTTGCTTAATTTTGTATATTGTTATCAAGAAATGAGAAGATCGATAGTGTTATTAGTGTTCTTGTTATCAAGAAATGTTTGACGCTGACCCTTTTGCAAAATCCCTCAAAAATGAAAGGCATTGCCATGGGGAATTCTCCATGGCTTCTATCCAGTCAAATAAGGATATGGAAGATCACAACCAAGTCGATGTAAGCCATGACACACTGTTCGTTTGAATTTATGATGGCTTCAAAGGCCACACCACTGCTTCCTATATCCGTACGCACATCTTTAGGACTCTATTATGTGAGTTATTTCTTTGCTTCTTTTCTTAGCATACTTATCTGTATATTGTTCTCAAGAAATGAGAAGATTGATAGTGTTATTAGTGTTCTTGTTTTGCTAAATTTTTATATTAATATCATGAAATGAGAAGATTGCTAGTGTTATTAGTGTTCTTGTTTGCTAAGTTTTGTATATTGTTATCAAGAGCGAGAAGATTGATAGTGTTATTAGTGTTCTTGTTTTGCTAAATTTTGTATATTGTTATCAAGAAATGAGAAGATTGATAGTGTTATTAGTGTTCTTATTTTGCTAAATTTTGTATATTGTTATCAAGAAATGAGAAGATTGATATTGTTATTACTATTCTTGTTTTGCTAAATTTTGTATATTGTTATCAAGAAATGAGAAGATTGAAAGTGTTATTAGTGTTTTTGTTTTGATAAATTTTGTATATTGTTATCAAGAAATGAGAAGATTGATAGTGTTATTAGTATTCTTGTTTGCTAAGTTTTGTATATTGTTATCAGAAACGAGAAGATTGATAGTGTTATTAGTGTTCTTGTTTTGCTAAATTTTGTTATTGTTATCAAGAAATGAGAAGATGATAGTGTTATTAGTGTTCTGTTTTGCTAAATTTGTATATTGTTATCAAGAAATGAGAAGATGATATTGTTTACTATTCTTGTTTGCTAAATTTTGGATATTGTTATCAAGAAATGAGAAGACTGATAGTGTTATTAGTGTTCTTGTTTAACTAAATTTGGTATATTGTTATCAAGAAATGAGAAGATTGATAGTGTTTTTAGTGTTCTTGTTTTGTTAAATTTTGTATATTGTTATCAAGAAACGAGAAGATTGATAGTGTTATTAGTGTTCTTGTTTTGCTAATTTTGTATATTGTTATCAAGAAATGAGAAGATTGATAGGTTATTAGTATTCTTATTTTGCTAAATTTTGTAAATTGTTATCAAGAGATGAGAAGATTGATAGTGTTATTAGTGTTCTTGTTTTGTTAAATTTTGTATATTGTTATCAAGAAATGAGAAGATTGATAGTGTTATTAGTCTTCTTGTTTTGCTAATATTTGTATATTGTTATCAAGAAATGAGAAGGTTGAAAGTGTTATTAGTGTTCTTGTTTTGCTAAATTTTGTATATTGTTATCAAGAAATGAGAAGATTGATAGTGTTATTAGTGTTCTTGTTTTGCTAAATTTTGTATATTGTTATCAAGAAATGAGAAGATTGATAGTGTTATTAGTGTTCTTGTTTTGCTAAATTTTGTATATTGTTATCAAGAAATAGGAAGGTTGATAGTGTTATTAGTGTTCTTGTTTTGCTTAATTTTTTATATTGTTATCAAGAAATGAGAAGATCGATAGTGTTATTAGTGTTCTTGTTATCAAGAAATGTTTGACGCTGACCCTTTAGCAAAATCTCTCAAAAATGAAAGGCATTGCCATGGGGAATTCTCCATGGCTTCTATTCAGTCAAATAAGGATATGGAAGATCACAACCAAGTCGATGTAAGCCATGACACACTGTTCGTTTGAATTTATGATGGCTTCAAAGGCCACACCAATGCTTCCTATATCCGTACGCACATCTTTAGGACTCTATTATGTGAGTTATTTCTTTGCTTCTTTTTTCTTAGCATACTTATCTGTATATTGTTCTCAAGAAATGAGACGATTGATAGTGTTATTAGTGTTCTTGTTTTGCTAAATTTTTTATATTAATATCATGAAATGAGAAGATTGCTAGTGTTATTAGTGTTCTTGTTTTGCTAAGTTTTGTATATTGTTATCAAGAGACGAGAAGATTGATAGTGTTATAGTGTTCTTGTTTGCTAATTTTGTATATTGTTATCAAGAAATGAGAAGATTGATAGTGTTATTAGTGTTCTTATTTGCTAAATTTGTATATTGTTATCAAGAAATGAGAAGATTGATATTGTTATTACTATTCTTGTTTTGCTAAATTTTGTATATTGTTATCAAGAAATGAGAAGATTGAAAGTGTTATTAGTGTTTTTGTTTTGATAAATTTTGTATATTGTTATCAAGAAATGAGAAGATTGATAGTGTTATTAGTATTCTTGTTTTGCTAAGTTTTGTATATTGTTATCAAGAAACGAGAAGATTGATAGTGTTATTAGTGTTCTTGTTTTGCTAAATTTTGTATATTGTTATCAAGAAATGAGAAGATTGATAGTGTTATTAGTGTTCTTGTTTTGCTAAATTTTGTATATTGTTATCAAGAAATGAGAAGATTGATATTGTTATTACTATTCTGTCTTGCTAAATTTTGGATATTGTTATCAAGAAATGAGAAGACTGATAGTGTTATTAGTGTTCTTGTTTAACTAAATTTGGTATATTGTTATCAAGAAATGAGAAGATTGATAGTGTTTTTAGTGTTCTTGTTTTGCTAAATTTTGTATATTGTTATAAAGAAACGAGAAGATTGATAGTGTTATTAGTGTTCTTGTTTTTGCTAAATTTGTATATTGTTATCAAGAAATGAGAAGATTGATAGTGTTATTAGTGTTCTTGTTTTGCTAAATTTTGTATATTGTTATCAAGAAATGAGAAGATTGATATTGTTATTACTATTTTTGTTTTGCTAAATTTTGTATATTGTTATCAAGAAATGAGAAGACTAATAGTGTTATTAGTGTTCTTGTTTTGCTAAATTTGGTATATTGTTATCAAGAAATGAGAAGATTGATAGTGTTTTTAGTGTTCTTGTTTTGTTAAATTTTGTATATTGTTATCAAGAAACGAGAAGATTGATAGTGTTATTAGTGTTCTTGTTTTGCTAAATTTTGTATATTGTTATCAAGAAATGAGAAGATTGATAGGGTTATTAGTATTCTTATTTTGCTAAATTTTGTAAATTGTTATCAAGAAATGAGAAGATTGATAGTGTTATTAGTGTTCTTGTTTTGCTAAATTTTGTATATTGTTATCAAGAAATGAGAAGATTGATAGTGTTTATTAGTCTTCTTGTTTTGCTAATATTTGTATATTGTTATCAAGAAATGAGAAGTTGTGAAAGTGTTATTAGTTTTCTTGTTTTGCTAAATTTGTATATTGTTATCAAGAAATGAGAAGATTGATAGTGTTATTAGTGTTCTTGTTTTGCTAAATTTTGTATATTGTTATCAAGAAATGAGAAGATTGATAGTGTTATTAGTGTTCTTGTTTTGCTAAATTTTGTATATTGTTATCAAGAAATAGGAAGGTTGATAGTGTTATTAGTGTTCTTGTTTTGCTTAATTTTGTATATTGTTATCAAGAAATGAGAAGATCGATAGTGTTATTAGTGTTCTTGTTATCAAGAAATGTTTGACGCTGACCCTTTTGCAAAATCCCTCAAAAATGAAAGGCATTGCCATGGGGAATTCTCCATGGCTTCTATCCAGTCAAATAGGATATGGAAGATCAAAACCAAGTCGATGTAAGCCATGACACACTGTTCGTTTGAATTTATGATGGCTTCAAAGGCCACACCACTGCTTCCTATATCCGTACGCACATCTTTAGGACTCTATTATGTGAGTTATTTCTTTGCTTCTTTTTTCTTAGCATACTTATCTGTATATTGTTCTCAAGAAATGAGAAGATTGATAGTGTTATTAGTGTTCTTGTTTTGCTAAATTTTTATATTAATATCATGAAATGAGAAGAATTGCTAGTGTATTAGTGTTCTTGTTTTGCTAAGTTTTGTATATTGTTATCAAGAGACGAGAAGATTGATAGTGTTATTAGTGTTCTTGTTTTGCTAAATTTTGTATATTGTTATCAAGAAATGAGAAGATTGATAGTGTTATAGTGTTCTTGTTTTGCTAAATTTTGTATATTGTTATCAAGAAATACGAAGGTTGATAGTGTTATTAGTGTTCTTGTTTTGCTTATTTTGTATTGTTATCAAGAAATGAGAAGATTGATAGTGTTATTAGTGTTCTTGTTATCAAGAAACGTTGACGCTGACCCTTTAGCAAAATCTCTCAAAATGAAAGGCATTGCCATGGGAATTCTCATGGCTTCTATTCAGTCAAATAAGGATATGGAAGATCACAACCAAGTTGATGTAAGCCATGACGCACTGTTCGTTTGAATTTATGATGGCTTCAAAGGCTACACCACTGCTTCCTATATCCGTACGCACATCTTTAGGACTCTATTATGTGAGTTATTTCTTTGCTTCTTTTTTCTTAGCATACTTATCTGTATAATAATATCAAGAAATGAGATGATTGATAGTGTTATTAGTGTTCTTGTTTTGCTAATTTTGTATATTGTTATCAAGAAATGAGAAGATTGATAGTGTTATTAGTGTTTTTGTTTTGATAAATTTTGTATATTCTTATCAAAAAATGATAAGATTGATAGTGTTATTAGTGTTCTTGTTTTGCTAATTTTTTTATATTGTTATCAAGAAACGAGAAGATTCATAGTGTTATTAGTGTTCTTGTTTTGCTAAATTTTGTATATTGTTATCAAGAAATGAGAAGATTGATAGTGTTATTAGTGTTCTTGTTTTGCTAAATTTTGAATATTGTTATCAAGAAATGAGAAGATTGATAGTGTTATTAGTCTTCTTGTTTTGCTAAATTTTGTATATTGTTATCAAGAAAGGAGAAGATTGATAGTGTTATTAGTGTTCTTGTTTTTCTAAATTTGGTATATTGTTATCAAGAAATGAGAAGACTGATAGTGTTATTAGTGTTCTTGTTTTGCTAAATTCGGTATATTATTATCAAGAAATGAGAAGATTGATAGTGTTATTAGTGTTCTTGTTTAGATAAATTTTGTATATTGTTATCAAGAAACGAGAAGATTGATAGTGTTATTAGTGTTCTTGTTTTGCTAAATTTTGTATATTGTTATCAAGAAATGAGAAGATTGATAGCGTTATTAGTATTCTTGTTTTGCTAAATTTTGGAAATTGTTATCAAGAAATGAGAAGATTGATAGTGTTATTAGTGTTCTTGTTTGCAATATTTTGTATATTGTTATCAAGAAATGAGAAGATGATAGTGTTATTAGTCTTCTTGTTTTGCTAAATTTTGTATATTGTTATCAAGAATGAGGAAGGTTGATAGTGTTATTAGTGTTCTTGTTTTGCTAAATTTTGTATATTGTTATCAAGAAATGAGAAGATTGATAGTGTTATTAGTGTCCTTCTTATCAAGAAACGTTTGACGCTGACCCTTTAGCAAAATCTCTCAAAAATGAAAGGCAATGCCATGGGGAATTCCCATGGCTTTGTTCAGTCAAAGAAGGATATGGAAGATCACATACAAGTCGATGTAAGCCATGACACACTGTTCGTACGCACATCTTTAGGACTCTATTATGTGAGTTATTTCTTTGCTTCTTTTTTCTTAGCATACTAATCTGTATATTGTTATCAAGAAATGAGAAGATTGATAGTGTTATTAGTGTTATTAGTGTTCTTGTTTTTCAAAATTTTGTATATTGTTATCAAGAAATGAGAAGATTGATAGTGTTATTAGTGTTCTTGTTTTGCTAAATTTTGTATATTGTTATCAAGAAATGAGAAGATTGATAGTGTAATTAGTGTTCTTGTTTTGCTAAATTTTGTATATTGTTATCAAGAAATGAGAAGATTGATAGTGTTATTAGTGTTCTTGTTTTGCTAAATTTTGTATATTGTTATCAAGAAATGAGAAGATTGATAGTGTTATTAGTGTTCTTGTTTTGCTAAATTTTTTATATTGATATCAAGAAATGAGAAAATTGATTGTATTATTAGTGTTCTTGTATTGCTAAATTTTGTATATTGTTATCAAAAAATGAGAAGATTGATAGTGTTATTTGTGTTATTGTTTTGCTAAATTTTGTATATTGTTATCAAGAAATGAGAATATTGATAGTGTTATTAGTGTTCTTGTTTTGCTAAATTTTGTATATTGTTATCAAGAAATAGGAAGGTTGATAATGTTTTTAGTGTTCTTGTTTTGCTTCATTTTGTATATTGTTATCAAGAAATGAGAAGATCGATAGTGTTTTTATTATGTTTGTTATCAAGAAACGTTTGACGCTGACCCTTTAGAAAATCTCTCAAAAATGAAAGGCATTGCCATGGGGAATTCTCCATGGCTTCTATTCTGTCAAATAAGGATATGGAAGATCACAACCAAGTCGATGTAAGCCATGACACACTGTTCGTTTGAATTTCTGATGGCTTCAAAGGCCACACCACTGCTTCCTGTATCCGTACGCACATCTTTAGGACTCTATTATGTGAGTTATTTCTTTGCTTCTTTTTCTTTAGCATACTTATCTGTTATTATTCTCAAGAAATGATAGTGTTATTAGTGTTCTTGTTTTGCTAAAATTTTTTATATTAATATCAAGAAATGAGAAGATTGATAGTGTTATTAGCGTTCTTGTTTTGCTAAATTTGTTATTGTTATCAAGAAATGAGAAGATTGAAGTGTTATTAGTGTTTTTGTTTTGATAAATTTTGTATATTGTTATCAAGAAATGAGAAGATTGATAGTGTTATTAGTGTTCTGTTTGCTAAATTTTGTATATTGTTATCAAGAAACGAGAAGATTGATAGTGTTATTAGTGTTCTTGTTTTGCTAAATTTTGTATATTGTTATCAAGAAATGAGAAGATTGATAGTGTTATTAGTGTTCTTGTTTTGATAAATTTGTATATTGTTATCAAGAAATGAGAATATTGATAGTGTTATTAGTGTTCTTGTTATCAGGAAACGTTTGACGCTGACCCTTTGCAAAATCTCTCAAAAATGAAAGGCATTGCCATGGGGAATTCTCCATGGCTTTTGTTCAGTCAAATAAGGATATGGAAGATCACAACCAAGTCGATGTAAGTCATGACGCACTGTTCTATTTAATTTATGATGGCTTCAAAGGCCACACCACTGCTTCCTATATTCGTACCCAATTCTTTAGGATTATTACGTGAGTTATTTCTTTGCTTCTTTTTCTTTAGCATACTAATCTGTATATTGTTATCAAGAAATGAGAAGATTGATAGTGTTATTAGTGTTCTTGTTTTGCTAAATTTTGAAATTGTTATCAAGAAATGAGAAGATTGATAGTGTATTAGTCTTCTTGTTTTGCTAAATTTTGTATATGTTATCAGAAAGAGAAGATTGATAGATTGTTATTAGTGTTCTTGTTTTTCTAAATTTGGTATATTGTTATCAAGAAATGAGAAGACTGATAGTGTTATTAGTGTTCTTGTTTTGCTAAATTCGGTATATTATTATCAAGAAATGAGAAGATTGATAGTGTTATTAGTGTTCTTGTTTAGATAAATTTTGTATATTGTTATCAAGAAACGAGAAGATTGATAGTGTTATTAGTGTTCTTGTTTTGCTAAATTTTGTATATTGTTATCAAGAAATGAGAAGATTGATAGGGTTATTAGTATTCTTGTTTTGCTAAATTTTGGAAATTGTTATCAAGAAATGAGAAGATTGATAGTGTTATTAGTGTTCTTGTTTTGCAATATTTTGTATATTGTTATCAAGAAATGAGAAGATTGATAGTGTTATTAGTCTTCTTGTTTTGCTAAATTTTGTATATTGTTATCAAGAAATGAGAAGGTTGATAGTGTTATTAGTGTTCTTGTTTTGCTAAATTTTGTATATTGTTATCAAGAAATGAGAAGATTGATAGTGTTATTAGTGTTCTTCTTATCAAGAAACGTTTGACGCTGACCCTTTAGCAAAATCTCTCAAAAATGAAAGGCAATGCCATGGGGAATTCTCCATGGCTTCTGTTCAGTCAAAGAAGGATATGGAAGATCACATACAAGTCGATGTAAGCCATGACACACTGTTCGTACGCACATCTTTAGGACTCTATTATGTGAGTTATTTCTTTGCTTCTTTTTTCTTAGCATACTAATCTGTATATTGTTATCAAGAAATGAGAAGATTGATAGTGTTATTAGTGTTATTAGTGTTCTTGTTTTTCAAAATTTTGTATATTGTTATCAAGAAATGAGAAGATTGATAGTGTTATTAGTGTTCTTGTTTTGCTAAATTTTGTATATTGTTATCAAGAAATGAGAAGATTGATAGTGTAATTAGTGTTCTTGTTTTGCTAAATTTTGTATATTGTTATCAAGAAATGAGAAGATTGATAGTGTTATTAGTGTTCTTGTTTGCTAAATTTTGTATATTGTTATCAAGAAATGAGAAGATTGATAGTGTTATTAGTGTTCTTGTTTTGCTAAATTTTTTATATTGATATCAAGAAATGAGAAAATTGATTGTATTATTAGTGTTCTTGTATTGCTAAATTTTGTATATTGTTATCAAAAAATGAGAAGATTGATAGTGTTATTTGTGTTATTGTTTTGCTAAATTTTGTATATTGTTATCAAGAAATGAGAATATTGATAGTGTTATTAGTGTTCTTGTTTTGCTAAATTTTGTATATTGTTATCAAGAAATAGGAAGGTTGATAATGTTTTTAGTGTTATTGTTTTGCTTCATTTTGTATATTGTTATCAAGAAATGAGAAGATCGATAGTGTTATTAATGTTCTTGTTATCAAGAAACGTTTGACGCTGACCCTTTAGCAAAATCTCTCAAAAATGAAAGGCATTGCCATGGGGAATTCTCCATGGCTTCTATTCTGTCAAATAAGGATATGGAAGATCACAACCAAGTCGATGTAAGCCATGACACACTGTTCGTTTGAATTTCTGATGGCTTCAAAGGCCACACCACTGCTTCCTGTATCCGTACGCACATCTTTAGGACTCTATTATGTGAGTTATTTCTTTGCTTCTTTTTTCTTAGCATACTTATCTGTATATTATTCTCAAGAAATGATAGTGTTATTAGTGTTCTTGTTTTGCTAAATTTTTTATATTAATATCAAGAAATGAGAAGATTGATAGTGTTATTAGCGTTCTTGTTTTGCTAAATTTTGTATATTGTTATCAGAAATGAGAAGATTGAAAGTGTTATTAGTTTTTTTTTTTTTGATAAATTTTGTATATTTTATCAAGAAATGAGAAGATTGATAGTGTTATTAGTGTTCTTGTTTTGCTAAATTTGTATATTGTTATCAAGAACGAGAAGATTGATAGTGTTATTAGTGTTCTTGTTTGCTAAATTTGTATATTGTTATCAAGAAATGAGAAGATTGATAGTGTTATTAGTGTCTTGTTTTGATAAATTTTGTATATTGTTATCAAGAAATGAGAATATTGATAGTGTTATTAGTGTTCTTGTTATCAAGAACGTTTGACGCTGACCCTTTAGCAAAATCTCTCAAAAATGAAAGGCATTGCCATGGGGAATTCTCCATGGCTTTTGTTCAGTCAATAAGGATATGGAAGATCACAACCAAGTCGATTGTAAGTCATGACGCACTGTTCATTTTAATTTATGATGGCTTCAAAGGCCACACCACTGCTTCCTATATTCGTACCCACATCTTTAGGATATTACGTGAGTTATTTCTTTGCTTCTTTTTTCTTAGCATACTAATCTGTATATTGTTATCAAGAAATGAGAAGATTGATAGTGTTATTAGTGTTCTTGTTTTGCTAAATTTTGTATATTGTTATCAAGAAATGAGAAGATTGATAGTGTGATTAGTGTTCTTGTTTTGCTAAATTTTGTATATTGTTATCTAGAAATGAGAAGATTGATAGTGTTATTATTAGTGTTCTTGTTTTGCTAAATTTGTATATTGTTATCAAGAAATGAGAAGATTGATAGTGTTATTAGTGTTCTTGTTTTGCTAATTTTTTGATATTATATCAAGAAATGAGAAGATTGATAGTTTATGAGTGTTCTTGTATTGCTAATTTTGTATACTTTTATCAAGAAATGAGAAGATTGATAGTGTTATTGTGTTACTGTTTTGCTAAATTTTTGTATATTGTTATCAAGAAATGAGAAGATTGATAGTGTTATTAGTGGTCTGTTTTGCTAAATTTTGTATATTGTTATCAAGAA
>NW_026113378.1:0-26683 GCF_024323335.1 Lathyrus oleraceus | reverse complement strand
CGCACCTCAAAAAAAATGAGTGATAAGGACACACCTCTAATACGATCGCGTTGTTACTCATTATTCCATCGGAACCTCTTAGTTCTGACGTTTTGCTATTTGACTGATTTTGCTATTTGACTGTTAATTGACTGTTTATTTGCTTGCTTCGAGTGATTAGAATTTGATGATAGATATGGAGGAAGACCTCATGAGGGGGAAATGGGAGGTTTTTTATTAGTGTGCTCGCGAAGATACAGCAATCTCCTGCCTACGTATCCTTATGGTGCAATAAGGAAATCAGAGCATTCGTAGTTCGGGCAACTACGAATATTTAGGTGTGTTTTGTTTTGATGAACGACTGTGTAAGTCGGCGTTCTAACGGCTAAACGCTGGCGTTGTCTACTCTCGGGGGAGGCTCTAGCACTGGTTTGTTATGCGCATTAGAAAGGATTGACAGTGTTCTTTTTGAAAGGGTTTTGGGTCACGCGGGGGTGACAAGTTGAATTGATGTGTTTGGGTTTGATTGGTTTCGATCGCTCGGGGGCGAGAAGTTTGATTTGATGTGTTTGAGATGTTTTTTGGAGAACGACGAAAGGCTGAGCAATGTGGTGTACACCAATCGTCCAATTCCTTCGAGGAATAATAAGGCGTCCGCCTTCTATTCCTTTTTCATTCAGATTATTTTGAAAGTTTGTTTGTGGATGTTGAACACGCACGGTAGTGAGGCGTACGCCTCCTACTTGCTTATTCAAGGAATAACGAGGCGTACGCCACCTATTCCTTTATCCAAGTTTATTTAGCGTGTTTTAATCGGAAGTCGATAATTTGTGCAATATGGCGTTCGCCAATTATTCAAATAATCGAGAGATGGCGAGGCGTACGCCTCTCATCTTTTATCATCCGAAGTTTAAATTGTAAAAATAACGTTTGGATGTCGTATTTGATTTGTGAAAATAATTTGTATTTTGATAGGCTTTAATTTGATGACGAAGATTCGAGCAATATGGCGTACGCCAATTATTCGTATAATCGAGAGATAATGAAGCGGATGCTCACTATTCTCCTTTTCATCCAAAGATTAATTAAGAGGATTTTGTAGAAATGATTTAAAATATTATGATTTGAAGTTTAATCGGGTGACAAGAACTTGCGCAATATGGCGTACGCCAATTATTCAAGTGCTTGAGAAATAGTAAGGCGTACGCCTCCTATCTCCTTTTCATCCCAAGTTTATGTTTGAAATAGAAAATTCTTTTGAAGTTGAATGGTTCGGAAAAATGATTTGAAGTTGTGTGATTTAAGATTTAATCGGGTGACAAGAACTTGCGCAATATGGCGTACGCCAATTATTCAAGTGCTTGAGAAATAGTGAAGCGTACGCTTCCTATCTCCTTTTCAACCCAAGTTTATGTGTAAAAAGAGAAATTATATTAGAAGTTAGATTTGATTTGAAAAATGATTTGAATTATTTGAATTTGGAGATATATTAATTTGTAAAAAAAAATGATTAAGGTTTTAATTTTGATTATGAAAATTCGAGCAATATGGCGTACGCCAATTGTTCGAATAATCGAAAGATAATGAGGCGTACGCCTCCTATCTTTAATTATCGAAGATTTGGAATTTGCAATTAATTTAGAAAATGATTTGAATGGTATAATTTGAAGTGAAGGTTGAAGTTTTAGAAATGATTTGAAAATGTATGATTATTTAATCGGATGACAAAAACTCGTGCAATATGGCGTACGCCAATTATTCGAGTTCTTGAGAAATAGTGAAGCGTACGCTTCCTATTTCCTTTTCATCCCAAGGTTATGTTTAAAAGGAAAATTCTTTTGAAATTGAATTTGATTTAAAAAAAATGATTTGAATTGAATGGTTTGAAGAACATGATTTGAGTTTGTGTTTATGAAATTTATTTGTGTTGGATGATGAATGAAATTGGAAGTCAAATTAAAAATGGTTTATGAAAAAAAAGGTTTGATGAGAAAATCCTTCAACTATTAACTCATTAAAATTTGTTGGTCTAATTAATTTGAAATGAGTTAAAAAGTCCAATTAATTAACTTTTAAGAAAAAGAATGAAGATGAGTGACAATATTGATTTATTTACTTTAAATTGATATGTTCGAACAAGTGAAAATATTCTTGATGCAGGCATTATTATGCTATATGAGTCTTCTGGCATTGAAGCTTAGTAGACAAATTTACTCGTTATCTTAAATTACTCTAAAGCAGAATCACAAGGTAAAAAAAAAAGCTTAAATCACAAAATGTTGGATGCGCTTGATACCGAAACTAATCTAAACCACTTAAATCCATAATCACAAACCGAATCAAAACAACTTAAATCATAACAACTTAAATAAACCGAATCAAAACAGCTTAAATCTAAACCGCTTAAATAAACCGAATCAAAACAGCTTAAATCCAACAATCCTAAACCAAATCAAAACAATTTAAACCCAAAAAGCTTGAATAAACTGAATTGAAAACGACTTAAATCTAAACAGCTCAACTCTACAATCATAAAACGAATTAACACAACTTAAATCTAAAACAACTTGAATAAACAATTCTAGTGCAACAACAAGACATTCGGTCGAACACGCCGAGTCGTAGATAAACCACTTCTAGATAAACAATTTTGAAATTTATAACAGTTTTGCAGCAACACACACATGATTAAATCCAATTAAAACATTGTAATAGATACGTTTGGAAGAACTCAAAAATCGTTACCGAAACACGGATCTTCGTTGTTGCAAGTTGCTGATGTGTTCTCCGATGTTGCGGAACCGTGTGATTGTGTTAGAGGTAGTGATGACGAACAAGGGCGTACGCCGGTGGCTGTTGTTGTTGGTTCGCCGGATACGAGGGGTTTAGATGGTGCTTGAAGGTGTGATTCGTTGTCGTTGATTTCTCCGGTGAAGGCGACTCGAATGTGGTGGTGGTAGCGATTGAGATGGCGGTGGCGAGTGAGGGTGGTGGAGAATCGATGGTGAGTTTTGATGGGGGAAGATGATTAGTGAAGGTAAGAGGGTTTCGGAGGGTTGACGGCGGCGGTGGTTGTTTGATGAAGGGTTTGGAAGCGATGATGCTCGATTGAGAGAGATAGGGGCGGTGGTGTGGGGTTTTCTATTCTGAGAGAGAGTGGGAGCGTGATGGAGGGTGGAGTGTGAGGAAGAGGGAGGGTGGAGGCGGAAAGGGATTTTCTTTGAGGGTTTGTGCGAGAATCCGAAGAGGGATTTGTGAGGGTTTTTTCAGTGAGAGTGAATAGTGCTGAGAGAGAATTCTGAGAGAGAGAGGGTTTTTACAGCGTGTTTTAGAGAGAAATTTTTTGTTTTTTTCCTTTCTTTCGTACAGTAGAGGGAGAGGTAGTGGAAGTTTGTTACTGAGTGGGGGAATTAGTGGAATGTGAGTGGAGGAGAATGAGAGACGTTGGAGTATTTTGAATTTTGTTTTTATTATTTATTTTTTGTTTTTTCTGTTTTATGAAGAAAAGAGAATCCAATGTTAACATATATATACATAATTATTAAATAAATAAAAAACTAATTAATATTTTAAAAAATCTAACTAACTACTATTTAAAAAATTAACTAATAAAAAAGCTAACTAACTCTTAAACTAATTAACACTAAAAAACTAATTAATATTAAAAAGAAAAATCTAACTAATATTTAATTGAAAAAACTAATATTTAAAAATCAACTAATATATATAAAAAAGAAAAATTAACTAATATTAAAAACTAACCAAAATCTAATTAAATAGCTAAATTTGAATATTTGACCAATAAAAAAAAGAAATCGAGTACCACTTTTTATTCAGAAAAATTAAACCCGTCACACTAAACTTGTCAGGACAAAATATACCTATTAAAAATACAGTCTTTCCTCAAATTTTGACAATTCAACCGATTTTCCGTATTCCCAAATAAATTCATTCTGACTGACATTTCAGGTGTTTATTCATGATGCAAATGTGTGTCATGTTATGTGTATGATGCAAAAATGAAACTGAAATTAATTTTGAAAAAATTAAAAATGAGCCCGGACAAAATTGGGGTACGACAGCTGCCCCTATTTAATTATCTTGAACTAGAAGGTAAGAATGACAATGTCATCATACATTCGTGGTGGAAGGTAATTAAATACGAAAGGATCCGAATTTTGTCCTTTGGAATGCAATGGAGAGATGCAGATGATGATGCAATGGATGCCAAGGTAATAGGGGTAGGATGCTCGGTCAATGCCAACCCTTGAGTCAACATTCAAATCTTGCACAGGTTGTTATTGTTGTAAAGACAAATGTGGGACTGGTTCTCTGACACCAAAAGGATGACAGTAGATTTAACTGCTATCACCAAAAGGATGATAGTAATTCACCACGATTGTCAGGATTGTCATCACCAAAAGGATGATGGATAAGCTGAGCTTCAACAGTGGTCATTACCAAAAGGATAATTCGTTACAGTGGGTACAACAAAGATCGCCCATCACCAAAAGGATGATGGTATTCTGATAAGATTTCCCAATACAGAGAGTGTAATATCAAGGCTATCACCAAAAGGATGATAGTTGACTCACCAACTTCAAAGATCACCGTCACCAAAAGGATGAAGGTAAGATCCAACAACAAAACTTGTTACCACCAAAAGGATGATAATAAGTCCAATAACTTCCATGATCACCATCACCAAAAGGATGAAGGTATAGTCGCACAAACAACTTGTTATCACCAAAAGGATGATAATAAGTCACACAACTCAATTGATCACCATCACCAAAAGGATGATAGTAAGATCAAAACAAACTTGTTATCACCAAAAGGATGATAAGAAGTCAACAATCACCATCACCAAAGGATGAAGGTATTGTCAAACGACAAAACTTATTTACCGCCAAAAGGATGATAATAAGTACACAACGCAATTGATCACCATCACCAAAAGGATGAAGGTAGGATCAAGACCCGAACTTGTTATCACCAAAAGGATGATAAGAAGCACACACGCAATTGATCACCATCACCAAAAGGATGAAGGTAGGATCAAGACACAAACTTGTTATCACCAAAAGGATGATAAGAAGTCAACAGTCACCATCACCAAAAGGATGAAGGCATTGTCAAACGACAAAAACTTAGTTACCACCAAAAGGATGATAATAAGTACTCACGCAACTGATCACCATCACCAAAAGGATGAAGGTAGGATCAAGACACAAACTTGTTATCACCAAAAGGATGATAAGAAGCACACACGCAATTGATCACCATCACCAAAAGGATGAAGGTAGGATCGGGACAAACTTGTTATCACCAAAAGGATGATAAGAAGCACACACGCAATTGATCACCATCACCAAAAGGATGAGGGTAGGATCAAGACAAATTTGTTATCACCAAAAGGATGATAATCACCATCACCAAAAGGATGAAGGTACTGTCAAACGACAAAACTTAGTTACCACCAAAAGGATGATAATAAGTACTCACGCAACTGATCACCATCACCAAAAGGATGAAGGTAGGATCAAGACACAAACTTGTTATCACCAAAAGGATGATAAGAAGCACACACGCAATTGATCACCATCACCAAAAGGATGAAGGTAGGATCGGGACAAACTTGTTATCACCAAAAGGATGATAAGAAGCACACACGCAATTGATCACCATCACCAAAAGGATGAGGGTAGGATCAAGACACAAACTTGTTATCACCAAAAGGATGATAAGAAGTCAACAATCACCATCACCAAAAGGATGAAGGTATTGTCAAACGACAAAACTTATTACCACCAAAAGGATGATAATAAGTCAATAGTCACCATCACCAAAAGGATGAAGGCGCTACAAACAACAGAACTCGTTATCACCAAAAGGATGATAATGAATCCACAATCACCATCACCAGAAGGATGAAGGTGAGATCATAACTTCAAAACTTGTTACCACCAAAAGGATGATAATAAGTTATAAGAACTTCAAATATTGCTGACACCAAAAGGATGACAGTAGGGTTGGACTTTCCAAATGTCACCATCACCAAAAGGATGATAGCTTAAACCAAACTCCTTAATCTCTATCACCAAAAGGATGATTTTAGATTAGACTGGACGTCATCACCAAAAGGATGATGATTGAACCAAAATGACAAGGACCCTTATTACCACAAGGATCGCCGACACCGAAAGGATGACGGTAAGTTGTAATAATTGTAGAGGTCACCATTCACCAAAAGGATGAAGATTGAACCAAAACTTCAAGGATCTTCGACACCAAAAGGATGACAGTAAGATCACAAATGTCAAGGATTTACCATTACCAAAAGGATAACGGTTATTGCAAGCAAGGTGATGATTAATATCATTCCTCAATGGACTTTCACCAAAAGGATGATAGTGAGAAAGATATTGGAAACACAAGGCTACTGTCAAAGTTCAGTAAACCTGATTTGCTGGGTAGTGGTGGAACATTGTTGGCTAAGATTTGCTCAGGGTATCGACAACAAAAGGTTGCAAAACTAATATTCTCTGGAGAGATGTAATTTCTGTCAACAAAAGGTTACAAGAAACGACTCATTGAGGGACGCTCAATGTGAAACAAGGTAAGTGTTTGGAGAAACATTGTTTGACTAAGCTGAGGATAACATCTTATCAACAAAAGGTTGAAAGATGCAACTCGATGGGGAACGCCCAACAATACAAGATAGGGACTCACTCAAATGAAGTGACAATGACTCGACTGAGGGTTGGCCTGGATGCCTACGGCTAAACCTTGGATTTTGATTCGTGTTATGTACATGAATGATATGTATGTGTTATGTATGAGGTGATGCATGTGATGCATGGGATGCATGTTTGAATGCAAAGGATGATTGGTTTGATAGGGATTGCCCCCCCTTTTCAAAAGGCAATGTATCTTCTAGAAACCAATGATGGTTGTATTCGATTTTGTGCGGATGCCAGCAAGGTGGGCTTTGGTTTTTTTGGTGATTGTCAATGGTGGATCGGACTGTTGGTGGGTGAAAGGATCTGACTTCCCGACACCCGGTAGTTGATGATGTGATGAACACGCAATAGATGCGGATACTCTTGGTGCCCCAAGTTTGATCTCTTGCTGATATATTGTGTATTTGTCTTTGAGAAGATCTCAGTTCTTCTTTTGAAGTGTTTGGCCAGCCTGTGACTGAGCATAGCGACGTGATCAACCCATGTTGGTTATGCTTTTGACGCGCCCTAAGGATTCTTGTCAAGGTATGATGTTGTACTGGTATGAACTTTCGACACTTTGATTGTGAATTTAAGCAGTCACTAATGTCTGATGTAAATTGTTTGACTGACTTGAAGGTAGGGAGGGAATTTTGCCCCTTGCAGCTTGTCTTGCCCCTGACTGTAGGGTGTTCAAAGGAATTCTCCTTGAAAGGAAACCTTAGGAGTGATTATCACATGACATGGTCTGAGTTTGTTTTCTGATGTCCAAATCTGGCTATGGTCTGCCTCTGATTAGCCTTTGGGGACTTGCCCCAGATGGACTGAGTATTGAAGTGTTTTTCCTCCCTGATCAACCGATGCTTGGAGATTTGTCTTATACTGACTACTTCTTAAGTCAATATGATCCCATGCCCCTGATTCATAGGATGGTCTTGATTTGTATTAGCACCAACGATCAAGTGCCTCTTGAATTGCCCTTTGTAGGAATTTACTCTATGTCAAGTACTGACTGACAATTAAGAATTGTTATTCAAGAAATGGTGATTTTAATGCAACAGTTATGCAAGTTTTGAAAAACAATCATTCATTTGGAGTGTCGTGGTAGTGTGTGGCGAGTGGATCATGTGTCCAAACGCGGTGTTGATTTAGCTAGTGTGTGAGTTATATAGTGGAAAGAGAATATTAGCAAATGTCTAGGAGTCAGTTTACTCAACCTTGCTATAGTATGCTTTCAGAATAAACCCTACTTCAATTAGGTCTTTTGAAGGTTGTAACGTGGCTTGGTTCATGGTTATTGAAACAAAAGGATATAAGGCTCAAAGTTTATTTTAACCCACCCCTTCTTCATGATGATCTCCAATCTTATGTTCAGTTAATTCACACACATTCGTCTTTTGCATGTGTAAGGATAAAGATGGTGATTCAAGGTCTCTTGGAATGGCAGCCACCTTATTTCGTTTTTTGGATGTTAGTGACCCTTTGATTTTGGTATGGTGGTCACTGAATCTTGTTTTTGTTTTGTTGGAGACTTTCATTGTCTCTTTCGATTTTTGTTTTGATCCCTAACTTTTGCATGGACTGCTTGTTGAAGCTTTAATCCATCGGGACTGCCCCTATTTTTGCCTAAGTCACCTTTTAAGGTGTTCGACTTAGCGGGCCTTTTCTTTTGATTTTTTTTTTAAATTGTGACTGCCAAGTCATTGGTCATTGAAGAACAACCGACATAAAATTTGGCTTTGATGGTTCCTTCGACACTTCAGGATGTGTGTGAAGAATGTCATATGGTTGATCCTCGTATGGGATATTTCATCTTGGTAATTTGAATATGTAGTCAAATCAACTGAACACTACCCTGCCCCTGGTTAAGCGTAAGGGTTTGTAGATCCGAAAGAAACTCCTACTTCTAGGCTCGAAGTGGTTGACTAGGGATTAACTCCTTATCTCTCCAGTGTTTGGGGATTTGAAACAATGCCTGTACATCATCAGTAGGATTTTATCCGAAAGCATTCAATCAGCAATTATGAGTATTTTGTTTTCGTCATCCTCCTTCCAACATTTACTAACAAGTGTGATAAAGGAGGTGAAGTGGAAAAGTATGTGTTTGTGATTTGCAAATGTGATAGATGAGTGAATATGAAAGATTGATTCAGAACATGCATAATCACCACATTAATAAAACCAAATACAAAATAACAATGTTTTAAAGCATACAGTACTTAGACAAACAAGAACAAATTACAAGAATGCAAAATGGTAAAATTGGCATAATGATTGCCTTCATTCAAATGAACAGACTTCATCTCTTGATTCTTTGTTGGAATTGCTCTGTTTTTTCAGGCCGGTGAGAAGCTTTACCTTCGAGCTTCACTCGACTCTGCATGCGCTGGCATGGGATTTGTTGCAACGTTTGGCCTCACTGGCGTGAATGTAAGTGCTTTACTGTCAACCAAGTCTTGAACCTTGTGCTTGAAAGCCTTACAGTTTTCTATTGTGTGCCCTGGGGCACCCATGTGATACTCACAGTGAGCATTGGCGTCGTAGCCTGGAGGATATGGTGGAGTTGCAGGTGTTAGCTCCTTCAGAACAACCGATCCATCCTTTAGCAGGTAGGGGAGGATCTTGCTATATGATACTGGCAAAGGATCGAAATGTCTTTCTGGCCTTCTTGCCCTTTGCTGGTTAGGCTGACGTTGTTGAGCACGTTGTTGTTGATTCTGATGCGGCTGCTGGTAAGCCGGCTGTTGATATGGTCGCTGATGTGGAGGTTGATACGGTGGCTCATATGGTGTCGGGACGACAGCGGCAACCTGATCATAAGGCATAGGAGCATATGGAGGTTCCCTATATCCTCCTCCTCCCATTACAGCATTGGTTTGCCCTTCTGGCTTCTTTGGGAGATTGGGATATGGTTTCTTCATCCCATTTGAAGCATTAGCAGTGCAAGATAGTTTTCCTTTCTTGATTTGACTCTCGATTCGTTCTCCCACGGAGACGACCTCAGCAAAAGTAGGGAAACTGGATCCTACCATCTTCTCCATGTACTGGGTGTGCAGAGTTCCCATAAACATGTCAATCAGTTCTTTGTCAAGGAGAGGAGGTTGGACACGAGCTGCAAGCTCTCTCCACCGCTGTGCGTATTCCTTGAATGACTCGTTGTTACGCTGAGTCATGTCTTGGAGCTGGGTGCGGTTGGGCGCTAGATCAGTGTTGTACTGATAATGCCTGAGGAAAGCTTCAGCAAGGTCTCTCCATGACTGGACTTGACCTCTCTCCAGTTGCATGTACCACTCCAAGGATGCCCCACTGAGGCTATCTTGGAAGTAATGAATCAGGAGTTGATCATTACTGATGTGGGCAGCCATTTTGCGACAATAGGCTCTGAGGTGAGTCCTCGGGCAGCTGATCCCTTTGTATTTGTCAAAATCTGGGACCTTGAATTTTGTGGAATCACGAGGCCTGGAACCAAGCACATATCAACGGCGTCCAAACCGGGAGTAGTGTGAACCTCCAAGGACTTAAACTTTTCCTCCAAAGCATGGAGTCTATCAACAGCTGGGTCTGGGAGACCTCCAACAGCAGGTTTGGTGGGTTGTGGCATGAAGAAGGCGTCGTATGGATCTTCATCACCCATCATGGATCCATGGCGAGCAAATGTAGTAGAGTGCTCATGGGGGTTCATGTTGTTCATGGGAACAGGAATGAGGATCGGTCCTCCTTCAGGATGGGCAGGATTACCATCAAGGTTAGTTACTCCAGGGATATTGAGCGATGGTGACCCAAACTGGGCAGCAATTTTCCTGGCTTCGGCACTGGTCTCGGCATCCTTCTCCTTCTGGGCCAGGAGTAGCATGGTCTCAAGCAGACGGTCCATCTTTGCCTGCATGGAGTCAATGTCGGTCCTCATCGAAACTTGGTTGGCTTCAAGCTGTTCAAGTGTCATCTTGTAGTTGCGGCGTGTCTCGTACCGGTGTCGAGTAGTCAGCGTTTACTGGACAAAGGGTAGAACATGGTGTGAGATTTTTGTTTCTGGAAGATGATATGCAATGCATGTTTATGATATGCAAATGCATGAAATTGTGCCATGTTTTTCGCAGAGGAATACAGACTCGAGATTATTCACATGTCGAGTACATCAGTATAACAGGAAGAAGTACGGGTTTTTCTGATTACTAGCAATTCCCAAGGGGTAGGTTCTAAAGTTTGTGTTTTCAAGGAAGGAACTTAGACTCACTGATCAAGTTCAAAACTTCCTCGCAATGGTGGGCTAGCCACATCGTGATGGAAGTTCTGAAATGATCTAATCTAAGTGGGATTCTCGTATTGTACGAACAGGGTGTACACCCTTCGGCTCAACACTACATAATCACCGATTATGAAAACAAAACTTGGTTTTAAGGCGAGGTCCCTAGAGTCACGGATCGTGTTTAGAACCTCCACCGCAATGATGGGCTAGCCATATTATGATGGAAACTCCAAACAGATCTACTCTAGGTGGAGTCTTCGTATTGTCCCAATAGGCGTACGCCCCTCGGTTCAATACTACACAACTCCGGGTTCTAAGTTTTTCTCGAAGCTCGGGTATGGAGCTTATCTCACAGCATACACCAAGTCCCATATCAAAGTATCAAGACGTACAATACAACATAAGTAATCAGAATAAAATACAGAGAGATAATACGGAAGAAAAGAATATTTTCTAACAGTCATAGCAAAATCAGACTAAGTTAGGCTAGACTCTCTCTTGCATGGAGCAGGGTCCCCAGCAGAGTCGCCAGTCTGTCGCACCTCAAAAAAAATGAGTGATAATGCGATCCCTCGCGATAGGACGCGGAAAAAATGTTGTTCGAAACAGAGTCGCCACCGAACTTTATTTATTCCAATGAAGGAATAGGAAAATATCGAGAAAACCTTTAGAAATAAGAACAATGGTCATCGCAACCATATTCGGGTTCGGGAGTCGATTACGTAAGGGGAAGGTATTAGCACCCCTTACGTCCGTTGTACTCAACGGGAACCTCTTAGTCTGATTTTGCTATTTGACTGTTAATTGACTGTTTATTTGCTTGCTTCGAGTGATTAGAATTTGATGATAGATATGGAGGAAGACCTCATGAGGGGGAAATGGGAGGTTTTTTATTAGTGTGCTCGCGAAGATACAGCAATCTCCTGTCTACGTATCCTTATGGTGCAATAAGGAAATCAGAGCATTCGTAGTTCGGGCAACTACGAATATTTAGGTGTGTTTTGTTTTGATGAACGACTGTGTAAGTCGGCGTTCTAACGGCTAAACGCTGGCGTTGTCTACTCTCGGGGGAGGCTCTAGCACTGGTTTGTTATGCGCATTAGAAAGGATTGACAGTGTTCTTTTTGAAAGGGTTTTGGGTCACGCGGGGGTGACAAGTTGAATTGATGTGTTTGGGTTTGATTGGTTTCGATCGCTCGGGGGCGAGAAGTTTGATTTGATGTGTTTGAGATGTTTTTTGGAGAACGACGAAAGGCTGAGCAATGTGGTGTACACCAATCGTCCAATTCCTTCGAGGAATAATAAGGCGTCCGCCTTCTATTCCTTTTTCATTCAGATTATTTTGAAAGTTTGTTTGTGGATGTTGAACACGCACGGTAGTGAGGCGTACGCCTCCTACTTGCTTATTCAAGGAATAACGAGGCGTACGCCACCTATTCCTTTATCCAAGTTTATTTAGCGTGTTTTAATCGGAAGTCGATAATTTGTGCAATATGGCGTTCGCCAATTATTCAAATAATCGAGAGATGGCGAGGCGTACGCCTCTCATCTTTTATCATCCGAAGTTTAAATTGTAAAAATAACGTTTGGATGTCGTATTTGATTTGTGAAAATAATTTGTATTTTGATAGGCTTTAATTTGATGACGAAGATTCGAGCAATATGGCGTACGCCAATTATTCGTATAATCGAGAGATAATGAAGCGGATGCTCACTATTCTCCTTTTCATCCAAAGATTAATTAAGAGGATTTTGTAGAAATGATTTAAAATATTATGATTTGAAGTTTAATCGGGTGACAAGAACTTGCGCAATATGGCGTACGCCAATTATTCAAGTGCTTGAGAAATAGTAAGGCGTACGCCTCCTATCTCCTTTTCATCCCAAGTTTATGTTTGAAATAGAAAATTCTTTTGAAGTTGAATGGTTCGGAAAAATGATTTGAAGTTGTGTGATTTAAGATTTAATCGGGTGACAAGAACTTGCGCAATATGGCGTACGCCAATTATTCAAGTGCTTGAGAAATAGTGAAGCGTACGCTTCCTATCTCCTTTTCAACCCAAGTTTATGTGTAAAAAGAGAAATTATATTAGAAGTTAGATTTGATTTGAAAAATGATTTGAATTATTTGAATTTGGAGATTATATTTAATTTGTAAAAAAAAATGATTAAGGTTTTAATTTTGATTATGAAAATTCGAGCAATATGGCGTACGCCAATTGTTCGAATAATCGAAAGATAATGAGGCGTACGCCTCCTATCTTTAATTATCGAAGATTTGGAATTTGCAATTAATTTAGAAAATGATTTGAATGGTATAATTTGAAGTGAAGGTTGAAGTTTTAGAAATGATTTGAAAATGTATGATTATTTAATCGGATGACAAAAACTCGTGCAATATGGCGTACGCCAATTATTCGAGTTCTTGAGAAATAGTGAAGCGTACGCTTCCTATTTCCTTTTCATCCCAAGGTTATGTTTAAAAGGAAAATTCTTTTGAAATTGAATTTGATTTAAAAAAAATGATTTGAATTGAATGGTTTGAAGAACATGATTTGAGTTTGTGTTTATGAAATTTATTTGTGTTGGATGATGAAATGAAATTGGAAGTCAAATTAAAAATGGTTTATGAAAAAAAAGGTTTGATGAGAAAATCCTTCAACTATTAACTCATTAAAATTTGTTGGTCTAATTAATTTGAAATGAGTTAAAAAGTCCAATTAATTAACTTTTAAGAAAAAGAATGAAGATGAGTGACAATATTGATTTATTTACTTTAAATTGATATGTTCGAACAAGTGAAAATATTCTTGATGCAGGCATTATTATGCTATATGAGTCTTCTGGCATTGAAGCTTAGTAGACAAATTTACTCGTTATCTTAAATTACTCTAAAGCAGAATCACAAGGTAAAAAAAAAAGCTTAAATCACAAAATGTTGGATGCGCTTGATACCGAAACTAATCTAAACCACTTAAATCCATAATCACAAACCGAATCAAAACAACTTAAATCATAACAACTTAAATAAACCGAATCAAAACAGCTTAAATCTAAACCGCTTAAATAAACCGAATCAAAACAGCTTAAATCCAACAATCCTAAACCAAATCAAAACAATTTAAACCCAAAAAAGCTTGAATAAACTGAATTGAAAACGACTTAAATCTAAACAGCTCAACTCTACAATCATAAAACGAATTAACACAACTTAAATCTAAAACAACTTGAATAAACAATTCTAGTGCAACAACAAGACATTCGGTCGAACACGCCGAGTCGTAGATAAACCACTTCTAGATAAACAATTTTGAAATTTATAACAGTTTTGCAGCAACACACACATGATTAAATCCAATTAAAACATTGTAATAGATACGTTTGGAAGAACTCAAAAATCGTTACCGAAACACGGATCTTCGTTGCTGCAAGTTGCTGATGTGTTCTCCGATGTTGCGGAACCGTGTGATTGTGTTAGAGGTAGTGATGACGAACAAGGGCGTACGCCGGTGGCTGTTGTTGTTGGTTCGCCGGATACGAGGGGTTTAGATGGTGCTTGAAGGTGTGATTCGTTGTCGTTGATTTCTCCGGTGAAGGCGACTCGAATGTGGTGGTGGTAGCGATTGAGATGGCGGTGGCGAGTGAGGGTGGTGGAGAATCGATGGTGAGTTTTGATGGGGGAAGATGATTAGTGAAGGTAAGAGGGTTTCGGAGGGTTGACGGCGGCGGTGGTTGTTTGATGAAGGGTTTGGAAGCGATGATGCTCGATTGAGAGAGATAGGGGCGGTGGTGTGGGGTTTTCTATTCTGAGAGAGAGTGGGAGCGTGATGGAGGGTGGAGTGTGAGGAAGAGGGAGGGTGGAGGCGGAAAGGGATTTTCTTTGAGGGTTTGTGCGAGAATCCGAAGAGGGATTTGTGAGGTTTTTTCAGTGAGAGTGAATAGTGCTGAGAGAGAATTCTGAGAGAGAGAGGGTTTTTACAGCGTGTTTTAGAGAGAATTTTTTTGTCTTTTTCCTTTCTTTCGTACAGTAGAGGGAGAGGTAGTGGAAGTTTGTTACTGAGTGGGGGAATTAGTGGAATGTGAGTGGAGGAGAATGAGAGACGTTGGAGTATTTTGAATTTTGTTTTTATTATTTATTTTTTGTTTTTTCTGTTTTATGAAGAAAAGAGAATCCAATGTTAACATATATATACATAATTATTAAATAAATAAAAAACTAATTAATATTTTAAAAAATCTAACTAACTACTATTTAAAAATTAACTAATAAAAAAGCTAACTAACTCTTAAACTAATTAACACTAAAAAACTAATTAATATTAAAAAGAAAAATCTAACTAATATTTAATTGAAAAAACTAATATTTAAAAATCAACTAATATATATAAAAATTAAAAATTAACTAATATTAAAAACTAACCAAAATCTAATTAAATAGCTAAATTTGAATATTTGACCAATAAAAAAAAGAAATCGAGTACCACTTTTTATTCAGAAAAATTAAACCCGTCACACTAAACTTGTCAGGACAAAATATACCTATTAAAAATACAGTCTTTCCTCAAATTTTGACAATTCAACCGATTTTCCGTATTCCCAAATAAATTCATTCTGACTGACATTTCAGGTGTTTATTCATGATGCAAATGTGTGTCATGTTATGTGTATGATGCAAAAATGAAACTGAAATTAATTTTGAAAAAATTAAAAATGAGCCCGGACAAAATTGGGGTACGACAGCTGCCCCTATTTAATTATCTTGAACTAGAAGGTAAGAATGACAATGTCATCATACATTCGTGGTGGAAGGTAATTAAATACGAAAGGATCCGAATTTTGTCCTTTGGAATGCAATGGAGAGATGCAGATGATGATGCAATGGATGCCAAGGTAATAGGGGTAGGATGCTCGGTCAATGCCAACCCTTGAGTCAACATTCAAATCTTGCACAGGTTGTTATTGTTGTAAAGACAAATGTGGGACTGGTTCTCTGACACCAAAAGGATGACAGTAGATTTAACTGCTATCACCAAAAGGATGATAGTAATTCACCACGATTGTCAGGATTGTCATCACCAAAAGGATGATGGATAAGCTGAGCTTCAACAGTGGTCATTACCAAAAGGATAATTCGTTATAGTGGGTACAACAAAGATCGCCCATCACCAAAAGGATGATGGTATTCTGATAAGATTTCCCAATACAGAGAGTGTAATATCAAGGCTATCACCAAAAGGATGATAGTTGACTCACCAACTTCAAAGATCACCGTCACCAAAAGGATGAAGGTAAGATCCAACAACAAAACTTGTTACCACCAAAAGGATGATAATAAGTCCAATAACTTCCATGATCACCATCACCAAAAGGATGAAGGTATAGTCGCACAAACAACTTGTTATCACCAAAAGGATGATAATAAGTCACACAACTCAATTGATCACCATCACCAAAAGGATGATAGTAAGATCAAAACAAACTTGTTATCACCAAAAGGATGATAAGAAGTCAACAATCACCATCACCAAAAGGATGAAGGTATTGTCAAACGACAAAACTTATTTACCGCCAAAAGGATGATAATAAGTACACAACGCAATTGATCACCATCACCAAAAGGATGAAGGTAGGATCAAGACCCGAACTTGTTATCACCAAAAGGATGATAAGAAGCACACACGCAATTGATCACCATCACCAAAAGGATGAAGGTAGGATCAAGACACAAACTTGTTATCACCAAAAGGATGATAAGAAGTCAACAGTCACCATCACCAAAAGGATGAAGGCATTGTCAAACGACAAAAACTTAGTTACCACCAAAAGGATGATAATAAGTACTCACGCAACTGATCACCATCACCAAAAGGATGAAGGTAGGATCAAGACACAAACTTGTTATCACCAAAAGGATGATAAGAAGCACACACGCAATTGATCACCATCACCAAAAGGATGAAGGTAGGATCGGGACAAACTTGTTATCACCAAAAGGATGATAAGAAGCACACACGCAATTGATCACCATCACCAAAAGGATGAGGGTAGGATCAAGACAAATTTGTTATCACCAAAAGGATGATAATCACCATCACCAAAAGGATGAAGGTACTGTCAAACGACAAAACTTAGTTACCACCAAAAGGATGATAATAAGTACTCACGCAACTGATCACCATCACCAAAAGGATGAAGGTAGGATCAAGACACAAACTTGTTATCACCAAAAGGATGATAAGAAGCACACACGCAATTGATCACCATCACCAAAAGGATGAAGGTAGGATCGGGACAAACTTGTTATCACCAAAAGGATGATAAGAAGCACACACGCAATTGATCACCATCACCAAAAGGATGAGGGTAGGATCAAGACACAAACTTGTTATCACCAAAAGGATGATAAGAAGTCAACAATCACCATCACCAAAAGGATGAAGGTATTGTCAAACGACAAAACTTATTACCACCAAAAGGATGATAATAAGTCAATAGTCACCTTCACCAAAAGGATGAAGGCGCTACAAACAACAGAACTCGTTATCACCAAAAGGATGATAATGAATCCACAATCACCATCACCAGAAGGATGAAGGTGAGATCATAACTTCAAAACTTGTTACCACCAAAAGGATGATAATAAGTTATAAGAACTTCAAATATTGCTGACACCAAAAGGATGACAGTGGGGTTGGACTTTCCAAATGTCACCATCACCAAAAGGATGATAGCTTAAACCAAACTCCTTAATCTCTATCACCAAAAGGATGATTTTAGATTAGACTGGACGTCATCACCAAAAGGATGATGATTGAACCAAAATGACAAGGACCCTTATTACCACAAGGATCGCCGACACCGAAAGGATGACGGTAAGTTGTAATAATTGTAGAGGTCACCATTCACCAAAAGGATGAAGATTGAACCAAAACTTCAAGGATCTTCGACACCAAAAGGATGACAGTAAGATCACAAATGTCAAGGATTTACCATTACCAAAAGGATAACGGTTATTGCAAGCAAGGTGATGATTAATATCATTCCTCAATGGACTTTCACCAAAAGGATGATAGTGAGAAAGATATTGGAAACACAAGGCTACTGTCAAAGTTCAGTAAACCTGATTTGCTGGGTAGTGGTGGAACATTGTTGGCTAAGATTTGCTCAGGGTATCGACAACAAAAGGTTGCAAAACCAATATTCTCTGGAGAGATGTAATTTCTGTCAACAAAAGGTTACAAGAAACGACTCATTGAGGGACGCTCAATGTGAAACAAGGTAAGTGTTTGGAGAAACATTGTTTGACTAAGCTGAGGATAACATCTTATCAACAAAAGGTTGAAAGATGCAACTCGATGGGGAACGCCCAACAATACAAGATAGGGACTCACTCAAATGAAGTGACAATGACTCGACTGAGGGTTGGCCTGGATGCCTACGGCTAAACCTTGGATTTTGATTCGTGTTATGTACATGAATGATATGTATGTGTTATGTATGAGGTGATGCATGTGATGCATGGGATGCATGTTTGAATGCAAAGGATGATTGGTTTGATAGGGATTGCCCCCCCTTTTCAAAAGGCAATGTATCTTCTAGAAACCAATGATGGTTGTATTCGATTTTGTGCGGATGCCAGCAAGGTGGGCTTTGGTTTTTTTGGTGATTGTCAATGGTGGATCGGACTGTTGGTGGGTGAAAGGATCTGACTTCCCGACACCCGGTAGTTGATGATGTGATGAACACGCAATAGATGCGGATACTCTTGGTGCCCCAAGTTTGATCTCTTGCTGATATATTGTGTATTTGTCTTTGAGAAGATCTCAGTTCTTCTTTTGAAGTGTTTGGCCAGCCTGTGACTGAGCATAGCGACGTGATCAACCCATGTTGGTTATGCTTTTGACGCGCCCTAAGGATTCTTGTCAAGGTATGATGTTGTACTGGTATGAACTTTCGACACTTTGATTGTGAATTTAAGCAGTCACTAATGTCTGATGTAAATTGTTTGACTGACTTGAAGGTAGGGAGGGAATTTTGCCCCTTGCAGCTTGTCTTGCCCCTGACTGTAGGGTGTTCAAAGGAATTCTCCTTGAAAGGAAACCTTAGGAGTGATTATCACATGACATGGTCTGAGTTTGTTTTCTGATGTCCAAATCTGGCTATGGTCTGCCTCTGATTAGCCTTTGGGGACTTGCCCCAGATGGACTGAGTATTGAAGTGTTTTTCCTCCCTGATCAACCGATGCTTGGAGATTTGTCTTATACTGACTACTTCTTAAGTCAATATGATCCCATGCCCCTGATTCATAGGATGGTCTTGATTTGTATTAGCACCAACGATCAAGTGCCTCTTGAATTGCCCTTTGTAGGAATTTACTCTATGTCAAGTACTGACTGACAATTAAGAATTGTTATTCAAGAAATGGTGATTTTAATGCAACAGTTATGCAAGTTTTGAAAAACAATCATTCATTTGGAGTGTCGTGGTAGTGTGTGGCGAGTGGATCATGTGTCCAAACGCGGTGTTGATTTAGCTAGTGTGTGAGTTATATAGTGGAAAGAGAATATTAGCAAATGTCTAGGAGTCAGTTTACTCAACCTTGCTATAGTATGCTTTCAGAATAAACCCTACTTCAATTAGGTCTTTTGAAGGTTGTAACGTGGCTTGGTTCATGGTTATTGAAACAAAAGGATATAAGGCTCAAAGTTTATTTTAACCCACCCCTTCTTCATGATGATCTCCAATCCTATGTTCAGTTAATTCACACACATTCGTCTTTTGCATGTGTAAGGATAAAGATGGTGATTCAAGGTCTCTTGGAATGGCAGCCACCTTATTTCGTTTTTTGGATGTTAGTGACCCTTTGATTTTGGTATGGTGGTCACTGAATCTTGTTTTTGTTTTGTTGGAGACTTTCATTGTCTCTTTCGATTTTTGTTTTGATCCCTAACTTTTGCATGGACTGCTTGTTGAAGCTTTAATCCATCGGGACTGCCCCTGTTTTTGCCTAAGTCACCTTTTAAGGTGTTCGACTTAGCGGGCCTTTTCTTTTGATTTTTTTTTTAAATTGTGACTGCCAAGTCATTGGTCATTGAAGAACAACCGACATAAAATTTGGATTTGATGGTTCCTTCGACACTTCAGGATGTGTGTGAAGAATGTCATATGGTTGATCCTCGTATGGGATATTTCATCTTGGTAATTTGAATATGTAGTCAAATCAACTGAACACTACCCTGCCCCTGGTTAAGCGTAAGGGTTTGTAGATCCGAAAGAAACTCCTACTTCTAGGCTCGAAGTGGTTGACTAGGGATTAACTCCTTATCTCTCCAGTGTTTGGGGATTTGAAACAATGCCTGTACATCATCAGTAGGATTTTATCCGAAAGCATTCAATCAGCAATTATGAGTATTTTGTTTTCGTCATCCTCCTTCCAACATTTACTAACAAGTGTGATAAAGGAGGTGAAGTGGAAAAGTATGTGTTTGTGATTTGCAAATGTGATAGATGAGTGAATATGAAAGATTGATTCAGAACATGCATAATCACCACATTAATAAAACCAAATACAAAATAACAATGTTTTAAAGCATACAGTACTTAGACAAACAAGAACAAATTACAAGAATGCAAAATGGTAAAATTGGCATAATGATTGCCTTCATTCAAATGAACAGACTTCATCTCTTGATTCTTTGTTGGAATTGCTCTGTTTTTTCAGGCCGGTGAGAAGCTTTACCTTCGAGCTTCACTCGACTCTGCATGCGCTGGCATGGATTTGTTGCAACGTTTGGCCTCACTGGCGTGAATGTAAGTGCTTTACTGTCAACCAAGTCTTGAACCTTGTGCTTGAAAGCCTTACAGTTTTCTATTGTGTGCCCTGGGGCACCCATGTGATACTCACAGTGAGCATTGGCGTCGTAGCCTGGAGGATATGGTGGAGTTGCAGGTGTTAGCTCCTTCAGAACAACCGATCCATCCTTTAGCAGGTAGGGGAGGATCTTGCTATATGATACTGGCAAAGGATCGAAATGTCTTTCTGGCCTTCTTGCCCTTTGCTGGTTAGGCTGACGTTGTTGAGCACGTTGTTGTTGATTCTGATGCGGCTGCTGGTAAGCCGGCTGTTGATATGGTCGCTGATGTGGAGGTTGATACGGTGGCTGATATGGTGTCGGGACGACAGCGGCAACCTGATCATAAGGCATAGGAGCATATGGAGGTTCCCTATATCCTCCTCCTCCCATTACAGCATTGGTTTGCCCTTCTGGCTTCTTTGGGAGATTGGGATATGGTTTCTTCATCCCATTTGAAGCATTAGCAGTGCAAGATAGTTTTCCTTTCTTGATTTGACTCTCGATTCGTTCTCCCACGGAGACGACCTCAGCAAAAGTAGGGAAACTGGATCCTACCATCTTCTCCATGTACTGGGTGTGCAGAGTTCCCATAAACATGTCAATAAGTTCTTTGTCAAGGAGAGGAGGTTGGACACGAGCTGCAAGCTCTCTCCACCGCTGTGCGTATTCCTTGAATGACTCGTTGTTACGCTGAGTCATGTCTTGCAGCTGGGTGCGGTTGGGCGCTAGATCAGTGTTGTACTGATAATGCCTGAGGAAAGCTTCAGCAAGGTCTCTCCATGACTGGACTTGACCTCTCTCCAGTTGCATGTACCACTCCAAGGATGCCCCACTGAGGCTATCTTGGAAGTAATGAATCAGGAGTTGATCATTACTGATGTGGGCAGCCATTTTGCGACAATAGGCTCTGAGGTGAGTCCTCGGGCAGCTGATCCCTTTGTATTTGTCAAAATCTGGGACCTTGAATTTTTGTGGAATCACGAGGCCTGGAACCAAGCACATATCAACGGCGTCCAAACCGGGAGTAGTGTGAACCTCCAAGGACTTAAACTTTTCCTCCAAAGCATGGAGTCTATCAACAGCTGGGTCTGGGAGACCTCCAACAGCAGGTTTGGTGGGTTGTGGCATGAAGAAGGCGTCGTATGGATCTTCATCACCCATCATGGATCCATGGCGAGCAAATGTAGTAGAGTGCTCATGGGGGTTCATGTTGTTCATGGGAACAGGAATGAGGATCGGTCCTCCTTCAGGATGGGCAGGATTACCATCAAGGTTAGTTACTCCAGGGATATTGAGCGATGGTGACCCAAACTGGGCAGCAATTTTCCTGGCTTCGGCACTGGTCTCGGCATCCTTTTCCTTCTGGGCCAGGAGTAGCATGGTCTCAAGCAGACGGTCCATCTTTGCCTGCATGGAGTCAATGTCGGTCCTCATCGAAACTTGGTTGGCTTCAAGCTGTTCAAGTGTCATCTTGTAGTTGCGGCGTGTCTCGTACCGGTGTCGAGTAGTCAGCGTTTACTGGACAAAGGGTAGAACATGGTGTGAGATTTTTGTTTCTGGAAGATGATATGCAATGCATGTTTATGATATGCAAATGCATGAAATTGTGCCATGTTTTTCGCAGAGGAATACAGACTCGAGATTATTCACATGTCGAGTACATCAGTATAACAGGAAGAAGTACGGGTTTTTCTGATTACTAGCAATTCCCAAGGGGTAGGTTCTAAAGTTTGTGTTTTCAAGGAAGGAACTTAGACTCACTGATCAAGTTCAAAACTTCCTCGCAATGGTGGGCTAGCCACATCGTGATGGAAGTTCTGAAATGATCTAATCTAAGTGGGATTCTCGTATTGTACGAACAGGGTGTACACCCTTCGGCTCACAACTACATAATCACCGATTATGAAAACAAAACTTGGTTTTAAGGCGAGGTCCCTAGAGTCACGGATCGTGTTTAGAACCTCCACCGCAATGATGGGCTAGCCATATTATGATGGAAACTCCAAACAGATCTACTCTAGGTGGAGTCTTCGTATTGTCCCAATAGGCGTACGCCCCTCGGTTCAATACTACACAACTCCGGGTTCTAAGTTTTTCTCGAAGCTCGGGTATGGAGCTTATCTCACAGCATACACCAAGTCCCATATCAAAGTATCAAGACGTACAATACAACATAAGTAATCAGAATAAAATACAGAGAGATAATACGGAAGAAAAGAATATTTTCTAACAGTCATAGCAAAATCAGACTAAGTTAGGCTAGACTCTCTCTTGCATGGAGCAGGGTCCCCAACAGAGTCGCCAGTCTGTCGCACCTCAAAAAAAATGAGTGATAATGCGATCCCTCGCGATAGGACGCGGAAAAAATGTTGTTCGAAACAGAGTCGCCACCGAACTTTATTTATTCCAATGAAGGAATAGGAAAATATCGAGAAAACCTTTAGAAATAAGAACAATGGTCATCGCAACCATATTCGGGTTCGGGAGTCGATTACGTAAGGGGAAGGTATTAGCACCCCTTACGTCCGTTGTACTCAACGGGAACCTCTTAGTCTGATTTTGCTATTTGACTGTTAATTGACTGTTTATTTGCTTGCTTCGAGTGATTAGAATTTGATGATAGATATGGAGGAAGACCTCATGAGGGGGAAATGGGAGGTTTTTTATTAGTGTGCTCGCGAAGATACAGCAATCTCCTGCCTACGTATCCTTATGGTGCAATAAGGAAATCAGAGCATTCGTAGTTCGGGCAACTACGAATATTTAGGTGTGTTTTATTTTGATGAACGACTGTGTAAGTCGGCGTTCTAACGGCTAAACGCTGGCGTTGTCTACTCGGGGGAGGCTCTAGCACTGGTTTGTTATGCGCATTAGAAAGGATTGACAGTGTTCTTTTTGAAAGGGTTTTGGGTCACGCGGGGGTGACAAGTTGAATTGATGTGTTTGGGTTTGATTGGTTTCGATCGCTCGGGGGCGAGAAGTTTGATTTGATGTGTTTGAGATGTTTTTTGGAGAACGACGAAAGGCTGAGCAATGTGGTGTACACCAATCGTCCAATTCCTTCGAGGAATAATAAGGCGTCCGCCTTCTATTCCTTTTTCATTCAGATTATTTTGAAAGTTTGTTTGTGGATGTTGAACACGCACGGTAGTGAGGCGTACGCCTCCTACTTGCTTATTCAAGGAATAACGAGGCGTACGCCACCTATTCCTTTATCCAAGTTTATTTAGCGTGTTTTAATCGGAAGTCGATAATTTGTGCAATATGGCGTTCGCCAATTATTCAAATAATCGAGAGATGGCGAGGCGTACGCCTCTCATCTTTTATCATCCGAAGTTTAAATTGTAAAAATAACGTTTGGATGTCGTATTTGATTTGTGAAATAATTTGTATTTTGATAGGCTTTAATTTGATGACGAAGATTCGAGCAATATGGCGTACGCCAATTATTCGTATAATCGAGAGATAATGAAGCGGATGCTCACTATTCTCCTTTTCATCCAAAGATTAATTAAGAGGATTTTGTAGAAATGATTTAAAATATTATGATTTGAAGTTAATCGGGTGACAAGAACTTGCGCAATATGGCGTACGCCAATTATTCAAGTGCTTGAGAAATAGTAAGGCGTACGCCTCCTATCTCCTTTTCATCCCAAGTTTATGTTTGAAATAGAAAATTCTTTTGAAGTTGAATGGTTCGGAAAAATGATTTGAAGTTGTGTGATTTAAGATTTAATCGGGTGACAAGAACTTGCGCAATATGGCGTACGCCAATTATTCAAGTGCTTGAGAAATAGTGAAGCGTACGCTTCCTATCTCCTTTTCAACCCAAGTTTATGTGTAAAAAGAGAAATTATATTAGAAGTTAGATTTGATTTGAAAATGATTTGAATTATTTGAATTTGGAGATTATATTTAATTTGTAAAAAAAAATGATTAAGTTTTAATTTTGATTATGAAAATTCGAGCAATATGGCGTACGCCAATTGTTCGAATAATCGAAAGATAATGAGGCGTACGCCTCCTATCTTTAATTATCGAAGATTTGGAATTTGCAATTAATTTAGAAAATGATTTGAATGGTATAATTTGAAGTGAAGGTTGAAGTTTTAGAAATGATTTGAAAATGTATGATTATTTAATCGGATGACAAAAACTCGTGCAATATGGCGTACGCCAATTATTCGAGTTCTTGAGAAATAGTGAAGCGTACACTTCCTATTTCCTTTTCATCCAAGGTTATGTTTAAAAGGAAATTCTTTTGAAATTGAATTTGATTTAAAAAAAATTTTGAATTGAATGGTTTGAAGAACATGATTTGAGTTTGTGTTTATGAAATTTATTTGTGTTGGATGATGAAATGAAATTGGAAGTCAAATTAAAAATGGTTTATGAAAAAGGTTTGATGAGAAAATCCTTCAACTATTACTCATTAAAATTTGTTGGTCTAATTAATTTGAAATGAGTTAAAAAGTCCAATTAATTAACTTTTAAGAAAAAATGAAGATGAGTGACATATTGATTTATTTACTTTAAATTGATATGTTCGAACAAGTGAAAATATTCTTGATGCAGGCATTATTATGCTATATGAGTCTTCTGGCATTGAAGCTTAGTAGACAAATTTACTCGTTATCTTAAATTACTCTAAAGCAGAATCACAAGGTAAAAAAAAAAGCTTCAATCACAAAATGTTGGATGCGCTTGATACCGAAACTAATCTAAACCACTTAAATCCATAATCACAAACCGAATCAAAACAACTTAAATCATAACAACTTAAATAAACCGAATCAAAACAGCTTAAATCTAAACGCTTAAATAAACCGAATCAAAACAGCTTAAATCCAACAATCCTAAACCAAATCAAACAATTTAAAACCCAAAAAGCTTGAATAAACTGAATTGAAAACGACTTAAATCTAAACAGCTCAACTCTACAATCATAAAACGAATTAACACAACTTAAATCTAAAACAACTTGAATAAACAATTCTAGTGCAACAACAAGACATTCGGGTCGAACACGCCGAGTCGTAGATAAACCACTTCTAGATAAACAATTTTGAAATTTATAACAGTTTTGCAGCAACACACACATGATTAAATCCAATTAAAACATTGTAATAGATACTTTTGGAAGAACTCAAAAATCGTTACCGAAACACGGATCTTCGTTGCTGCAAGTTGCTGATGTGTTCTCCGATGTTGCGGAACCGTGTGATTGTGTTAGAGGTAGTGATGACGAACAAGGGCGTACGCCGGTGGCTGTTGTTGTTGGTTTCGCCGGATACGAGGGGTTTAGATGGTGCTTGAAGGTGTGATTCGTTGTCGTTGATTTCTCCGGAGAAGGCGACTCGAATGTGGTGGTGGTAGCGATTGAGATGGCGGTGGCGAGTGAGGGTGGTGGAGAATCGATGGTGAGTTTTGATGGGGGAGATGATTAGTGAAGGTAAGAGGGTTTCGGAGGGTTGACGGCGGCGGTGGTTGTTTGATGAAGGGTTTGGAAGCGATGATGCTCGATTGAGAGAGATAGGGCGGTGGTGTGGGGTTTTCTATTCTGAGAGAGAGTGGGAGCGTGATGGAGGGTGGAGTGTGAGGAAGAGGGAGGGTGGAGGCGGAAAGGGATTTTCTTTGAGGGTTTGTGCGAGAATCCGAAGAGGGATTTGTGAGGTTTTTTCAGTGAGAGTGAATAGTGCTGAGAGAGAATTCTGAGAGAGAGAGGGTTTTTACAGCGTGTTTTAGAGAGAAATTTTTTGTCTTTTTCCTTTCTTTCGTACAGTAGGAGGGAGAGGTAGTGGAAGTTTGTTACTGAGTGGGGTAATTAGTGGAATGTGAGTGGAGGAGAATGAGAGACGTTGGAGTATTTTGAATTTTGTTTT
>NW_026113377.1:0-26701 GCF_024323335.1 Lathyrus oleraceus | reverse complement strand
GTTGTGTGACTACTTGTTTAATTTCTTGGTATAATGATTATGTTTATTAAGATTGCTTGATTGTAATGCATGCTTTATTATCACCATAAAATGCTTGTATTTGTGTTTAAGATGCTATTAGGTTTGCATGAAAAATAAAAATAAAAAGGTCTATTCAACTTTTGCGTTTCGTAAATGATAACATGATGTCTGTAGTTGATTGTTGTGTATTAAATATGAAATTCTGAGCTCTTTTGGATAGTGTTTGTAACAATTAAAACTAAAGAAATTGTAGTATTTAAGTTTTCGATGATATTGTAGTCGATTACAACATGTCTGTAATTTATTACAATCGGTTATGAAAGAATCTATTGAAATACATATATAACATCAAGAAAGTTTGCATGTCTGTTTGTAAACCGTAATCAGGATGGTCAATCTGAGCATATGACAGGTCAAACTCTAAAATCCCTAATTTACAAAAGAAATAATAGGAAACAAAAGATTTCAAAAACTAGGCTTTATATGAGAAACGCTAGGAGCATTTGACATTTCGTGAAGCTAGATGCCTCATAAGTTTATATGGATGTTAAAGCAAGTGCATCGACATTTCCACATTCTATCAGGTGGATTATGCCTCAACTCGCTTTTATTTTTTTAAAACACGTGAATGTTAAAACCTTGTTGAACCTCTTGAAGTCTTCGATGCCCCTGGCCTTTTAGGATAACTCCACTAAATTTTTAGTATCTCACCTCATACTGATTCTTATATTTTCCAGTTGATCAAATTTTTCAAAAAGGGAAAGGCAACCAATGGATGCAGGTCGACTTTCCTTTTTATTTTGTCTTTCATTGCATATTATCATTATCTTGTATATTTTGACATGTTGTACTTTGTACACACATTTGATGTATCTTATGTGACTTCATGTACTTATTTAAGTTTGACGCTACATTGATGCATCATTACAACCTTTTAATGTCCTGGTTACAGTTTAGTTTCTATATGGTTGGGGTATACGACTTTTATTACCTTAAATATGTTTTTATTGAGATTGGAGACAAAAAGATAGTGTGAACTTTAACTAGTTAAAAAATCTTTTTTTTCTTTTTTGGATAAACTTCTTTGTTCATGTTGTGAAATTATATTTTAAATGTATTTGAATATCTCATTATGTAGTTCAAACTTCTAAAATAATATTTTTCACTCTATTTAGAATTAAATAATCCATAGAAATATGAATATGTTCCTTCCTCACTATAATCCCTTAAGTATAAAATTCAAAATGCAAACTATTAATCATTACTTTGGATAATATTCAATTTCAAATATATCAATCCTATTTTTTTTAATCTTAAGTGGAGTTATCCTTGTAGAACTAACTAGCAAGTCATGTAAAAAAATAATGAAAAGTTTTGAATATTTAATTAGTAAACTATTTTTTTTGGGAAGAATAAAGAATAAGAACAAATAAATCAATTTAAATTTTTATATTAGGTTATTCAACATCGTTTTTTTACTATTATTTACCTATTTATCATTTTATTTCCTTAATTAAAAAAATACTTTTATATGAAGAATATGACAGAAATAATAATATTAATAATTGGTATAAGAATAATAATATTTAATTAGTAACTATTTATGTTTTGAAAGAATAAAGAATAGAAAAAATAAATCATTTTAAACTTTTATATTAGGTAATTATTTTACTTTGTTTTACCTATTTATCATTTCATTTCCTAAATTAAAAAAAAGAAGATATTTTTACATGAAGAATATCATAGTAATAATAATATTAATAATTGGTATAATAATAGTAATAATATGCTTAAAATACATATTAAGTAAATTATTTATATAATTGAGATTTTTATAATAATATTTACATAGGTTTGAAGATATCCGCATACATTGTATGGCTATAAATAATATCATTTGAGGAATCTAAGAAAATCATAAAAAATTGAACTTAAAAAATTGATAAGACATACACATAAAAAATTATGGCAATGAGCACCATAAAGATTAGTGTCGTTGTGATGTTAATGATTATGTTCATTGCAATACAAGTGGAATGCATCCCTCAATCTCAAGAATATGGATCAACCAAGTTGGCAGAACCCTTTTGTGAAATAAAGTGTGACCTAAAATGTATCGGAAATCGGTTGAGAGATGATTTTGAGAAGTGTGTGAAAAAATGCCAAAGTGAATGCTAGCAAAATCATCCTTAACACATGCCATGGTAATCAATTTTTCTTTCTCTTCATGTTACGTTTAGTCTTTCAATAAAAAATCCAGATACTTATAAATATTTATTCTTTTTTTGTAGGTTTGTGCATGTCGTGGATACATATATTACTTTGTGTTCTTAGAGTTTTAATAATATTAAATAAGTTATTCATATATATTGTGAAACTCTACGTGAGAAAACGTATCACGAAACCTAAATAAATATTTTAACTCTTAATGCCTATTTTCTATTATTTATAATATTCATCTTTACAAGTGTCTTTAACTCTTGTATATTTTGTATAGCAGATGATTCAATATTTTAGTGAACTAATAGTATTTTAATCAAGATCAAATCAATTAGTAATTCTTTTTCTCTTAGAAATTGAATGATTTAGAAAGGGAATATAATGAATTCAATGATAAATTATTGAATAAATCTAAAACTATTTTGATATTGTGATATAACACTAGAGTAGTGATTTAAGACAAATAAATAAATATTTTTTCTTGAATGATCTAAGATACTTGTAATTGAACATAGTGAAAAGCTTCGCTATAGATGCGATAAGATCAAAACATGAACTTGCAATTGGATGTAATTATCTCCTTACAAGTCATTTTTGTAAAGTTAAGTTAAGTCTAACTCTCATATGATTTCGGAGTCCAAGTGTCTAACAACTATTCTTGGGCAACAAACGATAATGAGTTATCACCATTAAATGTTTATAGTCTTAACAGTTATGCTAAATCTAATTTATATATAAGACTAAAATAAAATAGAGCCATAGTGTCCCTTAAATTTAAAGACGGTCATTATAACTTTTGCTTTCATTATATTTTATTAGTTTTTTTATACATCTCTAAGAAATATATTTTATAGAAATTTTCTATAATTATAACCTTTAATAGTCATAGATTTTCACTTTTTACTATGAAATTTAAGTGTTTATAGATCTATGGATTTTTTAAATGAAAGGTCAATCAATATCATAAACAATCAATTGGAATATGTATGATCATCCAACAACTATTTTTTTTAAAGAATTATATTTATCCATGTTAACCTTATTGTTTGTTTTTTTTGTCATATTTTATCATGCTATATATAAACATTTGTGTAAGGGAGTTCTATGGTAGTTTATGGATACATCTTTGGTAACTTGAGATTAAAAGTTATTTTTATTAGGTATGCTGATTATGTTGTTGTTTTGTTGGTGATTTTAATAGCTATTGGTAACACAAAATGATTTTGTGTATATGTGGATATTATAAATTTATTTGATAGTTGATTTTTTTTAAAAATATATTTGTTATATGTTCAAAAATGGAAAAAAATCTTTAATAATTTGTTATCCGAATAAAATAAAAATAAATTCAATTTGTATTTTATTTATTTAATTCAATTTGTATTTAATCTATTGTCTTATTTTAATTTCATGGTTTTGCCCGATAAGTAAATCCCTTCATATATTAGTGATATCATTAGTAAACTCTTTTATATGTACCATGTGATAACTTTAAACATATTTATAGTGTTATAGTGATTTTATGAGTGTTTTTCTTCTTATTACATATATTATTTAAGTTATTCTTTAAAATAAAGCTATTATTTTACTAAGAGTATTTTAGATGAATACTTTTTTCATAATGCGTGGTATATTGAAATAAATGAATGTGAAAGAATGTTATAAAAATATTATTTGCTTGATATCAAATATTAAATTATTTATTTTTATATATTCATATAATTTTATTTTGAAATTTAAACACCTTTCAAAAAGTATTGTTTTCTTTAAATTAAAATTCCCCATATTTTCTTTGTACATTTAATACATCACTGCCATCCTGGTCAAAATGTGACTTAATGGTTTTAATGATGAAATTTAAGTTAAGTATATGTAGCATGTAAAGTCACTAAGGACATGTGGAAAACCATCATTTTTTACTTTGTGAAAATGAAGAGAGAGAGAGAGAGAGAGGAGAGAGAGAGAGAGAGAGAGAGAGAGAGAGGAGAGAGAGAGAGAGAGAGAGAGAGGAGAGAGAGAGAGAGAGGAGAGAGAGAGAGAAGAGAGAGCGAGAGAGAGAGAGAGAGAGAGAGAGAGAGAGAGAGAGAGAGAGGAGAGAGAGAGAGAGAGAGAGAGAGAGAGAGAAGAGAGAGAGAGAGAGAGAGAGAGAGAGAGAGAGAGTGAGAGAGAGAGAGAGATAGAGAGAGAGAGAGAGAGAGAGAGAGAGGGGTATTCCTTAAAGAAGAAATAATAAATGAGAGATCAAGGGTTCATTATAGCATCAATTCCATTGTCCATCATCACCAAAACTATGAAGATTTCAAAATCTCCATTGTTGAGGTGGGAATAAGGGTTTCTTTGTTGTGTGACTACTTGTTTAATTTCTTGGTATAATGATTGTTTTTATTAAGATTGCTTGATTGTAAATGCATGCTTAATTATCACCCATAAAATGCTTGTATTGTGTTTACGATGCTATTAGGTTGCATGAAAAATAAAAATAAAAAGGTCTATTCAACTTTTGCGTTTCGTAAATGATAACATGATGTCTGTAGTTGATTGTATGTGTAATAAATATGAAATTCTGAGCTCTTTTGGATAGTGTTGTAATCAATTAAAACTAAAGAAATTGTAGTATTTAAGTTTTCGATGATATTGTAGTCGATTACAACATGTTTGTAATTGATTACAATCGGTTATGAAAGAATCTATTGAAATACATATAATGAACGTCAAGAAAGTTTTGCATGTCTGTTTGTAAATCCGTAATCAGGATGGTCAATCTGTCAGGTGGATGATGCCTCGACTCGCTTTTATTTTTTTAAAACACGTGAATGTTAAAACCTTGTTGAACCTCTTGAAGTCTTTGATGCCCCTGGCCTTTTAGGATAACTCCACTAAATTGTTAGTATCTCACCTCATACTGATTCTTATATTTTCCAGTTGATCAAATTTTTCAAAAAGGGAAAGGCAACCAATGGATGCAGGCCGACTTTCCTTTTTATTTTGTCTTTCATTGCATATTATCATTATCTTGTATATTTTGACATGTTGTACTTTGTACACACATTCGATGTATCTTATGTGACTTCATGTACTTATTTAAGTTTGACGCTACATTGATGCATCATTACAACCTTTTAATGTCCTGGTGACAGTTTAGTTTCTATATGGTTGGGGTATTACGACTTTTATTACCTTAAATATGTTTTTATTGAGATTGGAGACAAAAAGATAGTGTGAACTTTAACTAGTTAAAAAATCTTTTTTTTTTTTTTCTTTTTCTTTTTTGATAACTTCTTTGTTCATGTTGTGAAAATATATTTTAAAATGTATTTGAATATCTCAATTATGTAGTTCAAACTTCTAAATAATATTTTCACTCTATATTAGAATTAAATAATCCATAGAAATATGAATATGTTCCTTCCTCACTATAATCCCTTAAGTATAAAAATTCAAAATGCAAAACTATTAATCATTACTTTGGATAATATTCAATTTCAAATATATCAATCCTATTTTTTTTAATCATTAAGTGGAGTTATCCTTGTAGAACTAGCAAGTCATGTAAAAAAATAATGAAAGTTTTGAATATTTAATTAGTAAACTATTTTTTTTTGGAAGAATAAAGAATAAGAACAAATAAATCAATTTAAATTTTTATATTAGGTAATTCAACATCGTTATTTTACTATTATTTTACCTATTTATCATTTTATTTCCTTAATTAAAAAAAATACTTTTATATGAAGAATATGACAGAAATAATAATATTAATAATTGGTATAATGATTATAATATTTAATTAGTAAACTATTTATGTTTTGAAAGAATAAAGAATAAGAAAAATAAATCAGTTTAAACTTTTTATAGGTAATTATTTTACTTTTGTTTTACCTATTTATCATTTCATTTCCTAAATTAAAAAAAAAGATATTTTTACATGAAGAATATCATAGTAATAATAATATTAATAATTGGTATAATAATAGTAATAATATGCTCAAAATACATATTAAGTAAATTATTTATATAATTGAGATTTTTATAATAATATTTACATAAGTTTGAAGATATCCGCATACATTGTATGGCTATAAATAATATCATTTGAGGAATCTAAGAAAATCATGAAAAATTGAACTTAAAAAATTGATAAGACATGCACATAAAAAATTATGGCAATGAGCACCATAAAGATTAGTGTCGTTGTGATGTTAATGATTATGTTCATTGCAATACAAGTGGAATGCATCCCTCAATCTCAAGAATATGGATCAACCAAGTTGGCAGAACCCTTTTGTGAAATAAAGTGTTGTAATACCCCAAAATTTACCCTTCATTTTTCCTGAAAAAAAAAAACGAAAAAAAAAATAAAAAATAATTTAATTAATTAATTAATTAATTAATTAATTAATTAAATAAATAAATAAAATAAATAAATAAAATATAACAAATTATTTTGGACTTGGGTCTCCCTCATTTGAGCCCATTACCCACGAAAATCAATCTATAAATACTGAAGTTTCAGTAGAGGAAAACACACTTGGAGTTACACTTGGAGTTACACTGGGAGATTCACTGGAGAAAGAAGGAAGAGAAGCAAAACCCTGAGGAAAAGATAGTGAGAGAAAAGCCAACAGAGTTCAGAGCAACCTCCAAACCCTGAAAGGAACTCAACTTGTAAACCTCACGGGCGCAACTCAATCAAGCTCTCCAATCAGGTTTGCCCTATATCCATCATCTTTATGCCTTTTATTTGAATGCTCTAAATGTATGAGGTATTATGGGTGAATTTGATACCTTTTTGTGAGCCTTTTGTGAATTTTGATGGAATTATTCATGTGGTTACATTTTGATTTAGGGGCAACTCTGGGTTACCCTATTTTGTTTATTCTAACCTGTCTTGTGTTTCCATGGCATTGTTTTCTCTTGATTTCATCCTACTACTCTAACCCTTTGTCGAGTTTTGTGAGGGCTCACATGGCTTTCGCAGAGACACTCGCGTGGTTTCCCACTTTATTTGTGGGATACCCCCTGGAGTTTTATTCTGATTATTCGTGTTGACTGATTTCCTTTGACGGTCCAGCTAGAGACATTTCAGGGTTTCTTGCCCCTTTAACTGCTATAGCTTCGGATCTTTATCCGTGTGGTAATTTTTTCCCTTTCTCATACTTTATCGCTTTCTTAGCTGGAAGACCTCGATAGGAGGCAATGTTTGAGCCCCTTGGTGGCATTTTACTTTGAGATACATGTTTTGTGTTTTGTATTCATATCCCTGCAGGTAGCGCGGTTCCTTCGTCAAGGACTGCCTTTTGCCCTCGAGCATCCCAAACCCTAAAACCCAAAGCAACACGTTTACTCCTTCTACTACAGGCGAGTAAGTCTCCAAAGGTCGAGCATCCGGTAGATTGCGTAGTAACGTTGTTCGTCCAAAACACAATCCATAACCCCGTAGTTAGCCGAACTACGGCTTGCTCTGATTCTCATTCCAGATGAGATACGTAGGCATAAGACGCGATGTCTTAGCGAGCACACATCCCCCCAACTCATAGGTCAGCCGAGCTACGAAGACTCTGATTCTCATATTCAGATGAGATACGTATGCAGTGGATGCGACATCCGCGCGAGTCATTTCTCTTAACCTTTTAGTAAATAAAACGTTAGGTAAACCCACACCCTTTAGACAAAAACTACAAAAGTGGATCCCGTAAAGTACTATGGATGCGTAGGGTGCTAATACCTTCCCTTCGCATAACCGACTCCCGAACCCAAGATTTGGTTGCGAGACCCCGTCTTGTCCTTTCCTTTTTCAGGTTTACTTCGAGCGTTTCCTTTACCCTCCTTTGGGATGAATAACGCACGGTGGCGACTCTTCTGTCATTCTCTTTCGCCGGTTGTTTTTTTCGCACACTGTATTTTTCAGGTTGCGACAGCTGGCGACTCTGCTGGGGACATTAAGAAGTTGACCTCTTGCTGGTCCATCTTCCCTAAGCGAGTCCCTCCTAGCTTTTGTAGTTTGTTTGTTTATTGGGTTTCATGCTTTTGTACAGTTATTTATTTACCTGCTTTACCTTATTACATTGTGTACATATCATTGTTGTATCTGTTTCTGTTGGCTGGCTGCTTGGTGATCTTTGTGAGATGAGTTCTATACCCGAACTCGAGTGCACTTAAGATAAGAGAATGGCATAGTCCTGTCAACTTGTGTGGAGTATTCCTTAGCGAGTTGACTTGCAAGCCCATTCACTTGGTGGAGGTCATGTTGAGATCAATAATGTCACATAAGTAAGTTGTGGTTAGACATTACTTGTTCCAATATAGACCTAAGAAGCCAAGGACCTTAGTTTACCTAACCCATCTTGGCCTATTCGTAGGACGTAGTGCGAAAGTCGTTCAAATGTAAGATTTGATACGATTGTTACGCGATACTACACTCATAAGAGTCTCTCTTGAGAATATTGTTGGAATACGAGTAGTCGTTCCTCTAATAATATCCGAAAGATGGGATTATGACTATGGGAACCTTTTTGTAGAACATGTTTGGCAGTTTTAAACCTTAGTACACTCCTTTTGGGTGGTTCTTAACCTAAACTCCATGCTCGTGACTTGCGACAAACCCTTGATTCATGGTTGATCTGATCAGGTATCCTTAATATTAATGAAACTCGGGTGTTGATAAGGTGTAAACCATAATCCGCCAAAATGGGTGGTTGATATTAAGGATAACATGATCCATCCCATGACCTTTGTTTGGTGTACTCTTAATTTCTCTCCAGACAGTGCAACCTGACAGATGTTCAAGCAGATATAGCAATCCTAATTGACATACCACTGCATTGCATTCACATCATCACATCATTTGCATTCATATCATTTAACACATGTTTATCCTTTTCAAGGGGGTTTAAATCTTCTTCTTGATTCTAGTCGGGGTTTTCTTCTTACGCTGTTTATCAAATGTGAGACTGGAATCAAGGGGGTAGAATACCTTTGGAATTGATAAACATGTCATTGCATTTGCATATTCATTAGCATGTCTTGCATAACAGGTACTGCCGCAGGCTGTGACCATTCCAGCTGCAGCACCACTACAACACAACAATCACAACGTCAACCAGCTCAGTATCAACAGCAGCAACAACCGGGTAACAGACCCGCTTATCAACAGAGGCAAAGGATGATGGACCGGCGTTTCGACACCCTTCCAATGTCGTACGCTCAGATGCTTTCTAGTCTTCAACAACTACAGCTTGTGCAACTGCGCACTCTGGCTCCTCCTGTTGGTAGACTTCCGGTGGGTTACGACGCCAACGCTAGGTGTAGCTTCCACTCTGGGGCACCTGGCCACAATATTGAGAACTGCAAAGCTTTTAAGCACGTAGTTCAGGATCTCATAGATTCAAAGGCCATCGACCTTGCACCAGCTCCGAATGTCGTCAACAATCCCATGCCCCAGCATGGTGGTGCGAACGTTAATTTGGTAGAGGGAGAAGCCAAGTCCATTAAGGATGTGTTGAAGTTGAAGACTCCATTGTTGGATATCAAAGGATGCTTGCTGAAGGCCGATGTCTTCCCCGGTTGTGGGAAGGGTTGTTTGGATTGTGCTACTTAGGGCGGAGGTTGTTTGAAGCTACAGCAGGGTATCCAGGCCTTGCTCGACAAAGGTATCCTCCAGGTTGAAGATTTGTCTGTCCAAGAGTCTGTGGAAGAGGTTAAAGCGGGTGCCTCTATCTCATCCTTTAAGCAGGCACGAGCCGTGGTGGATTCAGGTATTGCTCCCGGTTGGGGGCGTCTGTTGGAATTACCAGTGAAAGAAGATAAGTTCGGGATTGGATATCAGCCAGCTTTGACTTCTACAACACTTCAGGGGCCGATCACTTTCTCCAGTGCTGGCATCATTCAGTATGGTCAAGTCTCTACAGTCGACGAAGAAGATGGGGATAATGATTGTGACATTGACAACTGGGTGCGTCCGAGGATCCCGGGTGAAGTTCTCAACAATTGGTCTTCTGAGAAGATTATCCAAGTCACTCTTCTTGAAGAGTAATTTTCTTTGTTTATTCATGCATATCCAAGTCTTACGTTCCGCCCAGGGCGTAATGACTCATTGTAGGGCCCACCTATGTGACACTTGCATTTTTTATCATAAATAAAGGACGTCTTTTTGCATTCAAATATTTCGTTCCCTGTCTATCTATTTTTGCAGTTTTTCAAAATAAAAAAAATGGCAATGTTTTGTTTAGTTTTCACTTCTTGTTCACACTCATAAGCACATACCATCACTCATGCAGATGCACAACACCGGATCCTATTGATAACGGTTCTGCTATGGCTCGCTTCGACTTTGAAAATCCAATCTTTCAAGCTGAAGAAGAGGGTGATGAAGACTGTGAACTCCCTAAAGAACTTACCAGGTTATTAAAACAGGAAGAAAGGGTCATTCAACCGCATCAAGAGTCTGTTGAAGTGATTAATCTTGGCACCGAGGACGCCAAGAGAGAAATCAAGATAGGGGCTGCTTTAGAAGACAATGTGAAGAAAGGGCTGATTGAATTGCTACAAGAATACGTTGACATCTTCGCCTGGTCTTATCAGGACATGCCTGGGCTGGACACAGACATCGTGGTGCACCGCTTGCCTCTCAAAGAAGGTTGTCCTCCGGTCAAGTGGAAGCTCAGAAGAACAAGACCAGAGATGGCTGTCAAGATAAAGGAAGAAGTGCAAAAGCAGTTGGATGCAGGGTTTCTAGCAGTCACCAATTATCCGCCATGGGTTGCAAACATCGTCCCAGTACCTAAGAAGGACGGAAAGGTACGGATGTGTGTCGACTACCGGATCTGAACAGAGCTAGCCCTAAAGATGATTTCCCATTACCTCACATCGACGTTTTGGTGGATAATACAGCTCAGTTCTCGGTATTCTCCTTCATGGATGGCTTTTCTGGCTATAACCAAATCAAGATGGCACCAGAAGACATGGAAAAGACAACTTTCATAACCCCATGGGGCACCTTCTGCTACAAGGTGATGCCGTTTGGTCTGAAAAATGCCGGAGCAACATATCAGCGAGCAATGGTGACTCTGTTCCATGATATGATTCATCATGAAATCGAGGTTTATGTGGACGATATGATTGCCAAATCTCAGACAGAAGAAGAACATTTGTTGAATTTGCAGAAACTGTTTGAGCGTTTGAGGAAATTCAAACTAAGACTTAATCTGAATAAGTGCACTTTCGGGGTGAGATCAGGAAAATTGCTGGGTTTTATTGTTAGCGGAAAAGGGATTGAGGTGGATCCTGACAAAGTAAAAGCAATACAGGAAATGTCTGAGCCAAGAACAGAGAAGCAAGTCCGTAGTTTCTTAGGGAGGTTGAACTACATTGCAAGGTTCATCTCTCACCTAACAACCACGTGTGAGCCAATTTTCAAATTGCTGAGGAAGGATCAGGCTATCAGGTGGAATGAAGATTGTCAAAGGGCTTTCGAGAAGATAAAAGAGTATCTACAGAAACCTCCAATCCTTATACCTCCAGTTCCTGGGAGACCTCTGATAATGTACCTGTCAGTGACCGAGAACTCGATGGGGTGTGTATTGGGACAGCATGACGAGTCTGGTCGAAAAGAGCATGCCATATACTACCTTAGCAAAAAGTTTACCGACTGTGAAATCAAATATTCACAGCCTGAGAAAACTTGCTGTGCTTTGGCCTGGGCTGCTCGCCGACTGAGACAGTATATGTTGAACCATACTACCTTGTTGATTTCTAAGATGGATCCAGTGAAATACATATTCGAGAAGCCAGCTCTCACCGGAAGGGTCGCTCGTTGGCAAATGATTTTAACAGAGTATGATATTCAGTACACGTCACAGAAGGCCATCAAAGGAGTATTCTGTCAGACTACCTTGCCGAGCAACCGATTGATGATTATGAGCCAATGAAGTTTGAATTCCCTGATGAAGACATCATGTTCCTCAAGATGAAAGACTGTGAAGAGCCAGTTGTTGAGGAGGGACCTGATCCAAACGAAAAGTGGACTTTGTTGTTTGATGGGGCTGTCAATGCTAGAGGTAGTGGAATTGGCGCTGTCATTACTACTCCGAAGGGTGCCCACATGCCTTTCACCGCTCGTTTGACTTTTGAGTGCACAAATAATGAAGCTGAGTACGAGGCCTGTATCTTGGGTATTGAGCAAGCCATTGATCTGAGAATCAAGACTCTGGACATCTTCGGAGATTCAGCTCTGGTGATCAATCAAGTGAATGGTGATTGGAATACTCTCCAGCCCACTCTGGTCCCCTACAGAGATTACACGAGAAGACTTTTGACTTTCTTCACAACGGTAAAATTGTATCATATACCTCGTGATGAGAACCAGATGGCAGACGCACTTGCTACTCTATCCTCCATGATCAAGGTAATTCGTTGGAACCATGCTCCCAGGATCGATGTGATGCGCCTTGACAGGGCCGCGTATGTGTTTGCTGCTGAACTGGTAGTCGATGACAAGCCCTGGTATCACGATATCAAGTGCTTTCTGAAGAATCAAGAGTACCCTGCAGGGGCATCCAACAATGACAGAAAGACTTTGAGAAAATTGGCAGGCAGTTTCTTCTTGAACAAAGACGATGTGCTGTATAAGAGGAACTTCGACATGGTTTTGCTCAGATGCGTGGACAGACACGAGGCGGACATGTTAATGCAGGAAGTTCATGAAGGTTCCTTCGGTACTCATGCCGGCGGACATGCAATGGCTAAGAAATTGTTGAGAGCGGGTTATTATTGGATGACCATGGAATCAGATTGTTTCAAGTATGCTCGGAAGTGTCATAAATGCCAGATTTATGCTGATAAGGTGCATGTACCGCCGAATCCTCTGAATGTGATGTCTTCGCCGTGGCCGTTTGCCATGTGGGGTATTGACATGATTGGAAAGATTGAGCCGACTGCTTCCAATGGGCATCGCTTCATCCTTGTTGCCATCGACTATTTCACCAAGTGGGTCGAGGCAGCGTCGTTTGCGAATGTCACCAGACATGTGGTTGCCCGTTTCATCAAGAAAGAAATCATTTGTCGCTATGGGATTCCCGAAAGAATCATTACTGATAATGGTTCTAATCTCAACAACAAAATGATGAAGGAGTTGTGTCAGAACTTCAACATTCAGCATCACAATTCTTCCCTTACCGCCCTAAGATGAACGGCGCTGTTGAGGCGGCAAATAAGAACATAAAGAAGATTGTGCAGAAGATGGTCGTCACGTACAGAGATTGGCATGAGATGCTACCTTTCGCCTTGCATGGGTACCGTACTTCAGTACGTACATCGACCGGGGCAACCCCCTACTCCCTTGTGTATGGTATGGAAGCAGTCCTACCTGTTGAAGTGGAGATCCCTTCTCTAAGAGTCTTGTTGGATATCAAGCTAGACGAAGCTGAATGGATTCGGACAAGGTTCAATGAGTTGAGTCTTATCGAAGAGAAGTGAATGGCAGCCATTTGTCATGGGCAGTTGTATCAGAGTCGGATGAATAGAGCCTTTGATCAGAAAGTGCGTCCTCGTTGTTTCCAAGTCGGAGATTTAGTTTTGAAAAGGATCCTTCCTCCTCAGACAGATCACAGGGGCAAATGGACTCCTAACTATGATGGACCGTATATTGTCACCAAGGTTTTTGATGGTGGGGCTTTAATGCTTGCAACTATGGATGGTGAAAACTTCACTTCCCCTGTGAACTCAGACGCAGTTAAAAAATACTTCGCATAAAATAGACCCGCTGGACAGTAAAAAGAATAGTCCAGGCAAAAATGGGCCTCCCGACGAACCAAGAAAATGAAAAGGTTCGGGCAAAAATTAGGGATTAAAAATGAAAAGATCGTACACCCGGTAAGTTGAAAACCTGAAAAGGCAACTTAGGCAAAAATGGGTATCCCGGTGGATTGAAAACCCGAAAAGGGCGATCCAGGCAAAAGTTAGGGATTAAGCGAATGACTGCGTTCTGAGTAGTTCTAAATCTCATCTCGTGCCAATGACTAGAAATTTTTGAAGGATAGGAAACAGTCCAATCACTCTTTCAGAAGGCTGATTATCTGGAGGATCTTGAAGACGAGCAAGTCATAGCAGAATTGGAACCCAATAGAAATCCATTTCATATTGCCATTAGATTAATTTCTGTTTTTATCTTTTGTGCGATTACCTCTTTCCAGGGATTGCTTCCTAATGTAAATGCCTATTCAGAGGCCATTCAATCAATAAAATCATGTTATTCAGTATATCTCTGTTTTCATTTTCATTTTACTGTTTTGTTTGCAAAAATGACGTCCGAATTTTTGATAAACATTGCATCATGACACATAAAGACTTTACAGGTACATGCTCAATAAACATTTAAAATTTTTGTAAATTTTAAGTGCTTTGGATCGTCTATTCAGAACAGGTACCCTCGGGGCATTTCCTTAAAATCCCTTTGCAGATGATCGTGAATGTTTTCCCCAGTAAAGTCACCAACAGACAAATTCGGTGTCTTATCCCTGCAGAGCTGATCAGAGCGTTGGATTCCTCAATCCCCAGCAGGTTCTCACCATTGTACTTCCTCAAGCGGTTGTTTCAGGATATACACTCCCCAGTAGAGTTGACAGTGCCAGACTATATATCCCCAGCGGAGTTGACAGTGCTAGACTGTATCTTCCCAGCAGAAGTGGCTGCTCCTTAGAGTTCGATGCCAGATCAAATAATCCCAATGCCAGATCCATGGTTTCTTTCCTTGAAGCAGAACCTCGGTACCGTATCAGTGTTTGCTCCCCCTGCTGAGTCATCTCTCGCAAATCGTGGTTGCCAGAACCATTGTAGCTTTCCTCAGCAGCAGGCTTCCAATGCCATTCTTTCCCCGATCAGAGTCTCGGTATGGCCAGAACACCGCATGGCTAGTCATCTCCCCACAGAGTTCTTTGCGCTGTGCATCTCCAACAGCCTTGCCAGGGTCCAGAAGATGGTGATCATTTCTCCAGCAGATCCCTTGCCTCAGCTTGGCATTCTACCCAGCATTTCGCATCCCTGCATGTAGAATCATATTGCATTGCATCCTTCCAAATCGCGTAGCATTTCCATTTTCATGGAGCATTACGCCATTGAAAAATTCAAACATACGCATGTAAGCATAAAACATTCTCGGTATCCCAAGTGATAAGCTAGAAGTTGTTTCCAGTACTCAGACTGAAGATTGTTCATGACTTACCTTTGTTATCCCTAGCAAGTGTCATTGGCCCATGCGCCGCCTCTATTATCATTCCCTATTTCTGCCAATGCTGACAGACATGAAGTTTTCCGATGTTCAGATCGAAGAAGTTTCCGACGTTCAGGTCGATGCAACTTGTGGCATTCAGGCCAGTTTTCCCGGTATCCAGACCGAAGTGGCATTCAGACCAGTTTTCCGGTATCCAGACCGAAGTGGCATTCAGGCCAGTTTTCCGGTATCCAGACCGAAGTGGCATTCAGGCCAATTTTCCGATGTTCAGATCGAAGAAGTTTCCGACGTTCAGGTCGATGCAACTTGTGGCATTCAGGCCAGTTTTCCGGTATTCAGATCAAAGTGGCATTCAGGCCAATTTTCCGATATTCAGATCGAAGTGGCATTCAGGCCAATTTTCCGATGTTCAGATCGAAGAAGTTTCCGACGTTCAGGTCGATGCGACTTGTGGCATTCAGACCCATTTTCCGATGTTCAGATCGAAATCCTTTCCAGTATTCAGACTGATGAGCGGCATTCAAGCCATGGTTATTTCTGTGTTACCATTTATTTTGGTATCCAGTTTAACATTCTTTTTCAATATTCAGACTAACTCTCACCGTACCAGACGAATTCTTCTTTCAAGACCACCTCTTTGCTGATTCTGACAGACATTGTTACTTCACTTCACTTCAGTGCAAATTTTTGGGCTTTTATTGTATTCAATCCCTTGATACCTCGAAAGTACAAAAGCAGCTGCCATCTTCTTTCCGGGTCTCCAGTTGATTGAATAGGGGCAGCTGTAATACCCCAAAATTTACCCTTCATTTTTCCTGAAAAAAAAAAAAACGAAAAAAAAAATAAAAAATAATTTAATTAATTAATTAATTAATTAATTAATTAAATAAATAAATAAAATAAATAAATAAAATATAACAAATTATTTTGGACTTGGGTCTCCCTCATTTGAGCCCATTACCCACGAAAATCAGTCTATAAATACTGAAGTTTCAGTAGAGGAAAACACACTTGGAGTTACACTTGGAGTTACACTGGGAGATTCACTGGAGAAAGAAGGAAGAGAAGCAAAACCCTGAGGAAAAGATAGTGAGAGAAAAGCCAACAGAGTTCAGAGCAACCTCCAAACCCTGAAAGGAACTCAACTTGTAAACCTCACGGGCGCAACTCAATCAAGCTCTCCAATCAGGTTTGCCCTATATCCATCATCTTTATGCCTTTTATTTGAATGCTCTAAATGTATGAGGTATTATGGGTGAATTTGATACCTTTTTGTGAGCCTTTTGTGAATTTTGATGGAATTATTCATGTGGTTACATTTTGATTTAGGGGCAACTCTGGGTTACCCTATTTTGTTTATTCTAACCTGTCTTGTGTTTCCATGGCATTGTTTTCTCTTGATTTCATCCTACTACTCTAACCCTTTGTCGAGTTTTGTGAGGGCTCACATGGCTTTCGCAGAGACACTCGCGTGGTTTCCCACTTTATTTGTGGGATACCCCCTGGAGTTTTATTCTGATTATTCGTGTTGACTGATTTCCTTTGACGGTCCAGCTGGAGACATTTCAGGGTTTCTTGCCCCTTTAACTGCTATAGCTTCGGATCTTTATCCGTGTGGTAATTTTTTCCCTTTCTCATACTTTATCGCTTTCTTAGCTGGAAGACCTCGATAGGAGGCAATGTTTGAGCCCCTTGGTGGCATTTTACTTTGAGATACATGTTTTGTGTTTTGTATTCATATCCCTGCAGGTAGCGCGGTTCCTTCGTCAAGGACTGCCTTTTTGCCCTCGAGCATCCCAAACCCTAAAACCCAAAGCAACACGTTTACTCCTTCTACTACAGGCGAGTAAGTCTCCAAAGGTCGAGCATCCGGTAGATTGCGTAGTAACGTTGTTCGTCCAAAACCCAACCCATAACCCCGTAGTTAGCCGAACTACGGCTTGCTCTGATTCTCATTCCAGATGAGATACGTAGGCATAAGACGTGATGTCTTAGCGAGCACACATCCCCCCAACTCATAGGTCAGCCAAGCTACGAAGACTCTGATTCTCATATTCAGATGAGATACGTATGCAGTGGATGCGACATCCGTGCGAGTCATTTCTCTTAACCTTTTTAGTAAATAAACACGTTAGGTAAACCCACACCCTTTAGACAAAAACTACAAAAGTGGATCCCGTAGAGTACTATGGATGCGTAGGGGTGCTAATACCTTCCCTTCGCATAACCGACTCCCGAACCCAAGATTTGGTTGCGAGACCCCGTCTTGTCCTTTCCTTTTTCAGGTTTACTTCGAGTGTTTCCTTTACCTCCTTTGGGATGAATAACGCACGGTGGCGACTCTTCTGTCATTCTCTTTCGCCGGTTGTTTTTTTCGCACACTGTATTTTTCAGGTTGCGACAAGTGTGACCTAAAATGTATCGGAAATCGGTTGAGAGATGATTTTGAGAAGTGTGTGAAAAAATGCCAAAGTGAATGCTAGCAAAATCATCCTTAACACATGCCATGGTAATCAATTTTTCTTTCTCTTCATGTTACGTTTAGTCTTTCAATAAAAAATCCAGATACTTATAAATATTTGTTCTTTTTTTGTAGGTTTGTGCATGTCGTGGATACATATATTGCTTTTGTGTTCTTAGAGTTTAAATAATATTAAATAAGTTATTCATATATATTGTGAAACTCTACGTGAGAAAACGTATCACGAAACCTAAATAAATATTTTAACTCTTAATGCCTATTTTCTATTATTTATAATATTCATCTTTACAAGTGTCTTTTAACTCTTGTATGTTTTGTATAGCAGATGATTCATATATTTTAGTGAACTAATAGTATTTTAATCAAGATCAAATCAATTAGTAATTCTTTTTCTCTTAGATATTGAATGATTTAGAAAGGGAATATAATGAATTCAATGACAACATTATTGAATAAATCTAAAACTATTTTGATATTGTGATATAACACTAGAGTAGTGAGTTTAAGACAATAAATAATATTTTTTTCTTTGAATGATCTAAGATACTTGTAATTGAACATAGTGAAAAGCTTCGCTATAGATGCGATAAGATCAAAACATGAACTTGCAATTGGATGTAATTATCTCCTTACAAGTCATTTTTGTAAAGTTAAGTTAAGTCTAACTCTCATATGATTTCGGAGTCCAAGTGTCTAACAACTATTCTTGGGCAACAAACGATAATGAGTTATCACCATTAAATGTTTATAGTCTTAACAGTTATGCTAAATCTAATTTATAATATAAGACTAAAATAAATAGAGCCATAGTGTCTGTAACACCCTTCTAAAATACCCCAAATATTTAATTTACAACAACAAATATATAAATCAGAGTAATTATTGCAGTTAAGGGTGTCACACAACACTTCACACATTTCACCATAAAAATCAGTCATGCTCATTATTTAATTCAACATAAACTTCTTGCAAAATACGCAGCGGATAGAGATCATTCAACATATGTAATACATTACACCTAAAATTATTCAACAAGTTAAAACATCCCGTCCCGATGTTACATCTATCAGAGCATGACCCACTAAAGAGACCACACTAGACTCCAAGCACTAGCTTCTACTCACTCACTGCTCGTTACCTGAAAAATAGTTGTAAGGGTGAGTTCCTCAATCGATATAATAAGCATTATAAATCATCATGTAATGCTAAGTAAATTTACACGTTAATCACCCTAATCATATCATGCGTTCAGTAACGGCACATCAACTCAAATATCATACTCAATAACAACGTAAAATGCAACTCAAATGAGACTCGACTCGTCATGCATGTGGTACCAATCGGAGTAAAACTCCCAACTTAAAATCATTGCCATTTTATTGGGCATCAAGGCATAAGCCTTCAACTTTCAACTTAAAATTTGCCAATCCAGGCCAACGTGGTGTGAGCAAAGCTCCGACTTAATGCATATGAATGTACATGGCATACACGACTTTACAATTCCGACAACATAATAATAATAGCAACACAACAAGGTTTTCAACATAATCAACTTATAATCAACTTTGGCTCATCAAGCCTACAACTCAGTATTTTTAACAACTTTCCGTACACGGAACGACTTAACAACTCAGTCATACTTGCATCGACACTTTATAACACAAACCCAACAAATTTTACTCATCAAAATTGACTACAATATTACTTCATAACATAACTCACTCCCTACTATGTCACACACCAACCTAGGCAAATCACCAATTATGCTTACAACATTAAAATATCAATTTTTCACTTTTCCAACAGTGTTAACCGGTTAACGCCCTGGGTTAACCGGTTAACGCAGGACAAAACACACTTTCTGGCAAAACGCAACAGTGTTAACCGGTTAACGCCCTGGGTTAACCGGTTAACGCAGACAAAACAGCAGTTCCTGCGCTAACACAAGGCAGAATGCAGAGTTCTCCGCATTTTCCGCCGTTGGAGGACTTCCGGACTTCCGATTCAATTTCCGTAAAAAGCTATACGTTCGGAAAATCACGACACATACAATTATCGATTCAATTTCAGCTTTAATACAACTTATTCATCGCAATATTTCAGCATTCAACATCCCAATTAGGGTCACTTCAACGGTTTATCACTACCCATGACATGTTAATCTATAATACCCAGTAAACGACGATAAACCCCCCTTACCTGAGATAATCCGGCAATCTCTAAGCTTCAAGCTTTTCTGTTCTTCAACCTTTGCTCTCTAGCTCTTCCTCTTTGCCCTTTCTCCACTTTCCACTTTTCAGCCGCTTCTCTGTTTCACGTGAAACTCTTTACCAAAAATGAAAACCCTTTTCTCTTATTCCAACTTATATATTTTCCACTAATTATTATTCCAAATAATAATAATAATAATAATAATCCAATAATTCAATTTATTTAATTAAATTAATAAATATATTATTAACTTAATTTAAATAGTTCTCTTATTTTATTCGGGGTGTTACAACTCTCCCCCACTAAAAGAGTTTTCGTCCTCGAAAAACATACCTCAAGCAAATAACTCTGGATAAGACTCTTTCATCTGACTCTCCAGTTCCCAAGTCACATTGCCACCTGCTGGTCCTCCCCAAGCTACTTTCACTAAGGCAATCTCTTTACCCCGCAACTGCTTCAACTCTCGATCCTCAATCCTCATAGGCGATATTTCAACAGTCAGGTTATCTCTTACCTGTACATCATCTACTTGGATCACATGCGACGGATCATGAATGTACCTCCTCAACTGAGACACATGAAAAACCTCATGCAAATTCGCAAGTGACGGCGGTAAAGCGATACGATAGGCTACCTCTCCTATCCTCTCCAAAATCTGATAAGGACCAATAAATCGAGGTGTCAACTTCTTTGACTTCAAAGCTCGACCAACCCCAGTTATCGGAGTAACACAAAGAAACACGTGATCTCCCTCTCGGAACTCAAGTGACTTCCTCCTCTTATCATGATAACTCTTCTGACGACTCTGAGCAATTTTCATCTTCTCCTGAATCATCTTAATCTTTTCTGTAGTCTGTTGAACAATCTCCGGTCCAACCACAACACTCTCACCGGACTCATACCAACATAACGATGTCCGACATCTCCTACCATACAAAGCTTCAAACGGCGCCATACCAATGCTCGAATGAAAACTATTGTTGTAGGTAAACTCAATCAAAGGTAAATAACAATCCCAAGCACCTCCCTTTTCCAAAACGCAAGCTCTCAAAAGATCCTCTAATGACTGAATCGTCCTCTCAGTCTGACCATCAGTCTGCGGGTGATATGCAGAGCTCAATCTCAGTTTAGTTCCCAAGGCCTTCTGCAAACCTTCCCAGAATTTCGATGTAAATCTAGGATCTCTGTCCGAAACAATACTCGACGGAATACCATGCAAACTTACAATTTTCTCAATATACAACTCAGCTAATTTCTCTAACGGATAGTCCATTCTGATCGGAATGAAATGAGCCGACTTTGTCAATCTGTCAACAATCACCCAAATAGCTTCAAAATTCTTAATTGTCCTCGGTAAACCAGAAACAAAATCCATACTGATACTATCCCACTTCCACTCTGGAATAGCCAACGGTTGCATTAGCCCAGACGGCTTCTGATGCTCAATCTTTGACTTCTGACAAGTCAAACAGGAATAAACAAAACTCGCAATTTCTCTTTTCATTCCCGGCCACCAAAATAACTTTTTCAAATCATGATACATCTTCGTAGCTCCAGGATGAATACTCAGGCCACTACGATGTCCTTCTTCAAGAATACTCTTCTTAAGTTCGATAACATTCGGAATGCACACCCGACTACCAAATCTCACAACACCGTTCTCATCAACTCTGAATTCGCCACCTTGACCTTGATTCACTAGAGTCAACTTATCAACCAAAAGCACATCGGATTTCTGACCCTCTCTGATCTCATCCAGAATACCACTTGTTAACTTCAACATTCCAATTTAACACTATTGTGAGTACTCTCACACACCAAACTCAAGTCTCTAAACTGCTCAATTAAATCCAATTCCTTAACCATTAGCATAGACATATGTAATGATTTCCGACTCAATGCATCAACCACTACGTTTGCTTTACCCGGATGGTAATTCAAACCAAAGTCATAATCCTTCAGAAACTCTAACCATCTTCTCTGTCTCATATTCAGCTCTTTCTGATCAAACAAATACTTTAAACTTTTATGGTCACTGAAAACCTCAAATCTTGACCCGTACAAGTAATGCCTCCATAACTTCAGAACAAACACCACAGCCGCCAACTCTAAATCGTGCGTCGGGTAGTTCCTCTCATGGACCCTCAGCTGTCTTGAAGCATAAGCTATAACCTGCTTATTCTGCATCAACACGCCACCCAAACCCAACAATGAAGCATCACAGAAAACTTCAAATGATTCCGACGAACTCGGTAATATCAGAATAGGAGCAGTAGTTAACCTTCTCTTTAACTCTTGGAAACCTCCTTCACATTTTGAGTCCCAAACAAACGCTTGCCCCTTCCTAGTCAACATCGTCAATGGTAACGCCAACTTAGAAAATCCCTCAATGAACTTCCTATAATAACCAGCCAAACCAAGGAAACTTCGAATCTCAGCAACAGACTTCGGAGCTTCCCACTTAGATACCGCTTCTATCTTAGAAGGATCAACAGCAACACCACCTCTTGAAATCACATGACCAAGAAAACTCACCTCTCCTAACCAAAATTCACACTTGGACAATTTAGCAAATAACTTCTTTTCTCGTAGAACTCCCAAAACCACTCTCAAATGTTCAGCATGCTCTTCTTCAGATTTCGAATACACCAAAATATCATCAATAAACACCACAACAAACTTGTCTAGGTACGGATGGAAAATCCTATTCATGTACTCCATAAATACTCCAGGCGCATTAGTCACACCAAAAGGCATTACAGAATACTCATAATGTCCATACCTTGTTCTGAAAGCAGTCTTCTGAATATCCTCGGTTTTCACACGGATCTGATGATACCCAGATCTCAAATCTATTTCGCTGAACACACTTGCACCAACCAACTGATCCATCAAATCATCAATCCTCGGCAAAGGATACCGATTCTTGATCGTCACTTTATTCAGTTGCCTGTAGTCCACACACAACCTCATAGTACCTTCTTTCTTCTTAACCAATAGCACTGGTGCACCCCACGGTGACACACTCGGACGAATAAATTTCTTATCCAACAGATCTTCCAACTGACTCTTCAATTCAGTTAACTCAACAGCAGACATACGGTACGGAGCCATCGATATCGGCCTAGTACCAGGTACCAAATCAATCGAGAACTCCACTTCCCGCTCTGGCGGTAATTCATTCACCTCTTCCGGAAACACATCAGGAAAATCACACACCACGGCTAGATCGCCAATCACCAGTTTATCTTTAGCCTCCAAAGTCGCTAACAGCATAAACAACTCTGCCCCATCAGCTACTTCCTCATTCACTTGCCTTGCTGATAGAAACAAACTCTTTCCCTCCTCAATCTCAGGAAAGACCACCGTCTTATCAAAACAGTTGATAGAAACTCGGTTAAACACCAACCAGTTCATACCCAGAATAACATCAATCTGCACTAGTGGAAGACACACTAGGTCCATCCCAAAGTCTCTACCAAAAATACTCAAAGGACAATTTAAACAAACCGAAGTAGTAGTCACTGAACCCTTCGCAGGAGTATCAATTACCATACTACCAAGCATCTCAGATATCTCTAACTTAAGTTTCACAGCACAATCCAAAGATATAAAGGAATGAGTCGCACCTGTGTCAATAATAGCTACAAGAGGAAAGCCATTAATATAACACGTACCTCGGATAAGTCTGTCCTCACTGGAGGTTTGAGTTCCGGTCAATGCGAACACCTTCCCAGTTTGAGATTTCTTTGGCTTCTGACACTGACTTCCAATATGCCCTTCTTCGCCACAATTAAAACAAATCATTTCCTTGTGCTTGCAATCAGCGATTGCGTGACCAGTCTTACCACAACGAAAACATCTCTTTACTTCAGCAGTGCATACATTACTCTTATGACCAGCCTGACCACATTTGAAGCAAACTATACCAGCAGGAGCACCTCCCCTACTGGTCCTCTGAGCCGGAGCAGCTCCTTGTTTCCCTTTTCCCACTGGAGCATCATACGGCTTTCCACGGTTTTGATGTTGCTTGCCCCTGCGGTCACTGACAATCTTGTAATGAGCATTATTATCTTCTTCAAATATCCTGCAGCTATCAACCAATTCAGTAAAAATGCGTATCTTCTGATACCCAACAGCCTTCTTAATTTCAGAGCGCAGTCCATTTTCAAACTTGATGCACTTTGAAAATTCAGCACCAGCACCAGTGTAATGAGGATAAAATTTGGACAGCTCCACAAATTTCGCAGCATAATCAGTGACAGACATGTTTCCTTGCTTCAGCTCAAGGAACTCAATTTCCTTCTTACCACGGACATCTTCCGGATAATACTTTCTCATGAATTCCCTGCGGAATACATCCCAAGTAATGACTTCACCTGCCACGGTCAACCTCTCGTGAGTCTCTAGCCACCAGTCATCAGCTTCGACTGCTAGCATGTGAGTACCATACCGAACCTTCTGAGCTGGAGTGCAATCCATAACACGGAAGATTCTCTCAATCTCTTTCAACCATCTCAAGGCTGCATCTGGATCATGCTTCCCTTTAAACACCGGCGGATTCTCTCTCTGAAAAGTCGCCAAGCTACGTGATCCAGCATCACCACCAGCATTTGGCAAGTTCTGCACAGCTTGTGCCATCGCTTGCATTGCGGCAGCCATTGCAGCGTCATTCCTTCCAGCCATTTCAACTTATCAATACAACACAACTTAAAAGTTAGATTAGTAACAATACACAATTGTTAGACAGTAACGACACGACAACTGGCCGGACAGACCGACCTGCTCTGATACCACTAATGTAACACCCTTCTAAAATACCCCAAATATTTAATTTACAACAACAAATATATAAATCAGAGTAATTATTGCAGTTAAGGGTGTCACAACACAACACTTCACACATTTCACCATAAAAATCAGTCATGCTCATTATTTAATTCAACATAAACACTTCTTGCAAAATACGCAGCGGATAGAGATCATTCAACATATGTAATACATTACACCTAAAATTATTCAACAAGTTAAAACATCCCGTCCCGATGTTACATCTATCAGAGCATGACCCACTAAAGAGACCACACTAGACTCTAAGCACTAGCTTCTACTCACTCACTGCTCGTTACCTGAAAAATAGTTGTAAGGGTGAGTTCCTCAATCGATATAATAAGCATTATAAATCATCATGTAATGCTAAGTAAATTTACACGTTAATCACCCTAATCATATCATGCGTTCAGTAACGGCACATCAACTCAAATATCATACTCAATAACAACGTAAAATGCAACTCAAATGAGACTCGACTCGTCATGCATGTGGTACCAATCGGAGTAAAACTCCCAACTTAAAATCATTGCCATTTTATTGGGCATCAAGGCATAAGCCTTCAACTTTCAACTTAAAATTTGCCAATCCAGGCCAACGTGGTGTGAGCAAAGCTCCGACTTAATGCATATGAATGTACATGGCATACACGACTTTACAATTCCGACAACATAATAATAATAGCAACACAACAAGGTTTTCAACATAATCAACTTATAATCAACTTTGGCTCATCAAGCCTACAACTCAGTATTTTTAACAACTTTCCGTACACGGAACGACTTAACAACTCAGTCATACTTGCATCGACACTTTATAACACAAACCCAACAAATTTTACTCATCAAAATTGACTACAATATTACTTCATAACATAACTCACTCCCTACTATGTCACACACCAACCTAGGCAAATCACCAATTATGCTCACAACATTAAAATATCAATTTTTCACTTTTCCAACAGTGTTAACCGGTTAACGCCCTGGGTTAACCGGTTAACGCAGGACAAAACACACTTTCTGGCAAAACGCAACAGTGTTAACCGGTTAACGCCCTGGGTTAACCGGTTAACGCCCTGGGTTAACCGGTTAACGCAGACAAAACAGCAGTTCCTGCGCTAACACAAGGCAGAATGCAGAGTTCTCCGCATTTTCCGCCGTTGGAGGACTTCCGGACTTCCGATTCAATTTCCGTAAAAAGCTATACGTTCGGAAATCACGACACATACAATTATCGATTCAATTTCAGCTTTAATACAACTTATTCATTCCGCAATATTTCAGCATTCAACATCCAATTAGGGTCACTTCAACGGTTTATCACTACCCATGACATGTTAATCTATAATACCCAGTAAACGACGATAAACCCCCCTTACCTGAGATAATCCGGCAATCTCTAAGCTTCAAGCTTTTCCGTTCTTCAACCTTTGCTCTCTAGCTCTTCCTCTTTGCCCTTTCTCCACTTTCCACTTTTCAGCCGCTTCTCTGTTTCACGTGAAACTCTTTACCAAAAATGAAAACCCTTTTCCTCTATATTCCACTTATATATTTTCCACTAATTATTATTCCATAATAATAAGAATAATAATAATCCAATAATTCAATTTATTTAATTAAATTAATAAATATATTATTAACTTAATTTAAATAATTCTCTTATTTTATTCGGGGTGTTACAGTGTCCCTTAAATTTAAAGACGGTCATTA
>NW_026113376.1:0-26706 GCF_024323335.1 Lathyrus oleraceus | reverse complement strand
ACACTATCAATCTTCTCGTCTCTTGATAACAATATACAAAACTTAGCAAAACAAGAACACTAATAAAACTAGCAATCTTCTCATTTCATGATATTATATAAAAAATTTAGCAAAACAAGAACACTAATAACACTATCAATCTTCTATTTCTTGAGAACATATACAGATAAGTATGCTAAGAAAAAAGAAGCAAAGAAATAACTCACATAATAGAGTCCTAAAGATGTGCGTACGGATATAGGAAGCAGTGGTGTGGCCTTTTAAGCCATCATAAATTCAAACGAACAGTGTGTCATGGCTTACATCGACTTGGTTGTGATCTTCCATATCCTTATTTGACTGAATAGAAGCCATGAAGAATTCCCCATGGCAATGCCTTTCATTTTTGAGAGATTTTGCTAAAGGGTCAGCGTCAAACGTTTCTTGATAACAAGAACACTAATAACACTATCGATCTTCTCATTTCTTGATAACAATATACAAAATTAAGAAAAACAAGAACACTAATAACACTATCAACCTTCCTATTTCTTGATAACAATATACAAAATTTAGCAAAACAAGAACACTAATAACACTATCAATCTTCTCATTTCTTGATAACAATATACAAAATTTAGCAAAAAAAGAACACTAATAACACTATCAATCTTCTCATTTCTTGATAACAATATACAAAATTTAGCAAAACAAGAACACTAATAACACTTTCAACCTTCTCATTTCTTGATAACAATATACAAATTTAGCAAAACAAGAAGACTAATAACACTATCAATCTTCTCATTTCTTGATAACAATATACAAAATTTAGCAAAACAAGAACACTAATAACACTATCAATCTTCTCATTTCTTGATAACAATTTACAAAATTTAGCAAAACAAGAATACTAATAACCCTATCTATCTTCTCATTTCTTGATAACAATATACAAAATTTAGCAAAACAAGAACACTAATAACACTATCAATCTTCTCGTTTCTTGATAACAATATACAAAATTTAACAAAACAAGAACACTAAAAACACTATCTATCTTCTCATTTCTTGATAACAATATACCAAATTTAGCAAAACAAGAACACTAATAACACTATTAGTTTTCTCATTTCTTGATAACAATATACAAAATTTAGCAAAACAAAAATAGTAATAACAATATCAATCTTCTCATTTCTTGATAACAATATACAAAATTAGCAAAACAAGAACACTAATAACACTATCAATCTTCTCATTTCTTGATAACAATATACAAAATTTAGCAAAACAGAACACTAATAACACTTTCAACCTTCTCATTTCTTGATAACAATATACCAAATTTAGCAAAACAAGAAGACTAATAAGACTATCAATCTTCTCATTTCTTGATAACAATATACAAAATTTAGCAAAACAAGAACACTAATAACACTATCAATCTTCTCATTTCTTGATAACAATTTACAAAATTTACCAAAACAAGAATACTAATAACCCTATCTATCTTCTCATTTCTTGATAACAATATACAAAATTTAGCAAAACAAGAACACTAATAACACTATCAATATTCTCGTTTCTTGATAACAATATACAAAATTTAACAAAACAAGAACACTAAAACACTATCAATCTTCTCATTCTTGATAACAATATACCAAATTTAGCAAAACAAGAACACTAATAACACTATTAGTTTTCTCATTTCTTGATAACAATATACAAAATTTAGCAAAACAAAAATAGTAATAACAATATCAATCTTCTCATTTCTTGATAACAATATACAAAATTTAGCAAAACAAGAACACTAATAACACTATCAATCTTCTCATTTCTTGATAACAATATACAAAATTTAGCAAAACCAGAACACTAATAACACTATCAATCTTCTCGTTTCTTGATAACAATATAAAATTTAGCAAAACAAGAACACTAAAAACACTATCAATCTTCTCATTTCTTGATAACAATATACCAAATTTAGTTAAACAAGAACACTAATAACACTATCAGTCTTCTCATTTCTTGATAACAATATCCAAAATTTAGCAAGACAAGAATAGTAATAACAATATCAATCTTCTCATTTCTTGATAACAATATACAAAATTTAGCAAAACAAGAACACTAATAACACTATCAATCTTCTCATTTCTTGATAACAATATACAAAATTTAGCAAAACACGAACACTAATAACACTATCAATTTTCTCGTTTCTTGATAACAATATACAAAACTTAGCAAAACAAGAATACTAATAACACTATCAATCTTCTCATTTCTTGATAACAATATACAAAATTTATCAAAACAAAAACACTAATAACACTTTCAATCTTCTCATTTCTTGATAACAATATACAAAATTTAGCAAGACAAGAATAGTAATAACAATATCAATCTTCTCATTTCTTGATAACAATATACAAAATTTAGCAAAACAAGAACACTAATAACACTATCAATCTTCTCATTTCTTGATAACAATATACAAAATTTAGCAAAACCAGAACACTAATAACACTATCAATCTTCTCGTTTCTTGATAACAATATACAAAATTTAGCAAAACAAGAACACTAAAAACACTATCAATCTTCTCATTTCTTGATAACAATATACCAAATTTAGTTAAACAAGAACACTAATAACACTATCAGTCTTCTCATTTCTTGATAACAATATCCAAAATTTAGCAAGACAAGAATAGTAATAACAATATCAATCTTCTCATTTCTTGATAACAATATACAAAATTTAGCAAAACAAGAACACTAATAACACTATCAATCTTCTCATTTCTTGATAACAATATACAAAATTTAGCAAAACACGAACACTAATAACACTATCAATCTTCTCGTTTCTTGATAACAATATACAAAACGTAGCAAAACAAGAATACTAATAACACTATCAATCTTCTCATTTCTTGATAACAATATACAAAATTTATCAAAACAAAAACACTAATAACACTTTCAATCTTCTCATTTCTTGATAACAATATACAAAATTTAGCAAGACAAGAATAGTAATAACAATATCAATCTTCTCATTTCTTGATAACAATATACAAAATTTAGCAAAACAAGAACACTAATAACACTATCAATCTTCTCATTTCTTGATAACAATATACAAAATTTAGCAAAACAAGAACACTAATAACACTATCAATCTTCTCGTCTCTTGATAACAATATACAAAACTTAGCAAAACAAGAACACTAATAACACTATCAATCTTCTCATTTCATGATATTAATAAAAAAAATTTAGCAAAACAAGAACACTAATAACACTATCAATCTTCTCATTTCTTGAGAACAATATACAGATAAGTATGCTAAGAAAAAAGAAGCAAAGAAATAACTCACATAATAGAGTCCTAAAGATGTGCGTACGGATATAGGAAGCAGTGGTGTGGCCTTTGAAGCCATCATAAATTCAAACGAACAGTGTGTCATGGCTTACATCGACTTGGTTGTGATCTTCCATATCCTTATTTGACTGAATAGAAGCCATGGAGAATTCCCCATGGCAATGCCTTTCAATTTTGAGAGATTTTGCTAAAGGGTCAGCGTCTAACGTTTCTTGATAACAAGAACACTAATAACACTATCGATCTTCTCATTTCTTGATAACAATATACAAAATTAAGCAAAACAAGAACACTAATAACACTATCAACCTTCCTATTTCTTGATAACAATATACAAAATTTAGCAAAACAAGAACACTAATAACACTATCAATCTTCTCATTTCTTGATAACAATATACAAAATTTAGCAAAAGAAGAACACTAATAACACTATCAATCTTCTCATTTCTTGATAACAATATTCAAAATTTAGAAAAACAAGAACACTAATAACACTTTCAACCTTCTCATTTCTTGATAACAATATACAAAATTTAGCAAAACAAGAAGACTAATAACACTATCAATCTTCTCATTTCTTGATAACAATATACAAAATTTAGCAAAACAAGAACACTAATAACACTATCAATCTTCTCATTTCTTGATAACAATATACAAAATTTATCAAAACAAGAATACTAATAACAATATCAATCTTATCATTTCTTCATAACAATATACAAAATTTAGCAAAACAAGAACACTAATAATACTATCAATATTTTCATTTCTTGATAACAATATACAAAATTTAACAAAACAAGAACACTAAAAACACTATCTATCTTCTCATTTCTTGATAACAATATACCAAATTTAGCAAAACAAGAACACTAATAACACTATTAGTTTTCTCATTTCTTGATAACAATATACAAAATTTAGCAAAACAAAAATAGTAATAACAATATCAATCTTCTCATTTCTTGATAACAATATACAAAATTTAGCAAAACAAGAACACTAATAACACTATCAATCTTCTCATTTCTTGATAACAATATACAAAATTTAGCAAAACAAGAACACTAATAACACTTTCAACCTTCTCATTTCTTGATAACAATATACCAAATTTAGCAAAACAAGAAGACTAATAAGACTATCAATCTTCTCATTTCTTGATAACAATATACAAAATTTAGCAAAACAAGAACACTAATAACACTATCAATCTTCTCATTTCTTGATAACAATTTACAAAATTTAGCAAAACAAGAATACTAATAACCCTATCTATCTTCTCATTTCTTGATAACAATATACAAAATTTAGCAAAACAAGAACACTAATAACACTATCAATATTCTCGTTTCTTGATAACAATATACAAAATTTAACAAAACAAGAACACTAAAAACACTATCAATCTTCTCATTTCTTGATAACAATATACCAAATTTAGCAAAACAAGAACACTAATAACACTATTAGTTTTCTCATTTCTTGATAACAATATACAAAATTTAGCAAAACAAAAATAGTAATAACAATATCAATCTTCTCATTTCTTGATAACAATATACAAAATTTAGCAAAACAAGAACACTAATAACACTATCAATCTTCTCATTTCTTGATAACAATATATAAAATTTAGCAAAACCAGAACACTAATAACACTATCAATCTTCTCGTTTCTTGATAACAATATACAAAATTTAGCAAAACAAGAACACTAAAAACACTATCAATCTTCTCATTTCTTGATAACAATATACCAAATTTAGTTAAACAAGAACACTAATAACACTATCAGTCTTCTCATTTCTTGATAACCATCCAAAATTTAGCAAGACAAGAATAGTAATAACATATCAATCTTCTCATTTCTTGATAACAATATACAAAATTTAGCAAAACAAGAACACAAATAACACTATCAATCTTCTCATTTCTTGATAACAATATACAAAATTTAGCAAAACACGAACACTAATAACACTATCAATCTTCTCGTTTCTTGATAACAATATACAAACTGAGCAAAACAAGAATACTAATAACACTATCAATCTTCTCATTTCTTGATAACAATATACAAAATTTATCAAAACAAAAACACTAATAACACTTTCAATCTTCTCATTTCTTGATAACAATATACAAAATTTAGCAAGACAAGAATAGTAATAACAATATCAATCTTCTCATTTCTTGATAACAATATACAAAATTTAGCAAAACAAGAACACTAATAACACTATCAATCTTCTCATTTCTTGATAACAATATACAAAATTTAGCAAAACAAGAACACTAATAACACTATCAATCTTCTCGTCTCTTGATAACAATATACAAACTTAGCAAAACAAGAACACTATACAACTATCAATCTTCTCATTTCATGATATTAATAAAAAATTTAGCAAAACAAGAACACTAATAACACTATCAATCTTCTCATTTCTTGAGAACAATATACAGATAAGTATGCTAAGAAAAAAGAAGCAAAGAAATAACTCACATAATAGAGTCCTAAAGATGTGCGTACGGATATAGGAAGCAGTGGTGTGGCCTTTGAAGCCATCATAAATTCAAACGAACAGTGTGTCATGGCTTACATCGACTTGGTTGTGATCTTCCATATCCTTATTTGACTGAATAGAAGCCATGGAGAATTCCCCATGGCAATGCCTTTCAATTTTGAGAGATTTTGCTAAAGGGTCAGCGTCTACTGTTTCTTGATAACAAGAACACTAATAACACTATCGATCTTCTCATTTCTTGATAACAATATACAAAATTAAGCAAAACAAGAACACTAATAACACTATCAACCTTCCTATTTCTTGATAACAATATACAAAATTTAGCAAAACAAGAACACTAATAACACTATCAATCTTCTCATTTCTTGATAACAATATACAAAATTTAGCAAAAGAAGAACACTAATAACACTATCAATCTTCTCATTTCTTGATAACAATATTCAAAATTTAGAAAAACAAGAACACTAATAACACTTTCAACCTTCTCATTTCTTGATAACAATATACAAAATTTAGCAAAACAAGAAGACTAATAACACTATCAATCTTCTCATTTCTTGATAACAATATACAAAATTTAGCAAAACAAGAACACTAATAACACTATCAATCTTCTCATTTCTTGATAACAATATCACAAATTTATCAAAACAAGAATACTAATAACAATATCAATCTTATCATTTCTTCATAACAATATACAAAATTTAGCAAAACAAGAACACTAATAATACTATCAATATTTTCATTTCTTGATAACAATATACAAAATTTAGCAAAACAAAAACACTAATAACACTATCAATCTTCTCGTTTCTTGATAACAATATACAAAATTTAGCAAAACAAGAACACTAATAACACTATCAATCTTCCCATTTCTTGATAACAACATACAAAATTTAGCAAAACAAGAACACTAATAATATTATCAATCTTCTCATTTCTTGATAACAATATACAAAATTTAGAAAAACAAAAACACTAATAACACTATCAATCTTCTCGTTTCTTGATAACAATATACAAAATTTAGCAAAACGAGAACACTAATAACACTATCAATCTTCTCATATTTTGATATTAATATACAAAATTTAGCAAACCAAAAAACACTAATAACACTATCAATCTTCTCATTTCTTGATAACAATATACAGATAAGTATGCTAACAAAAAAGAAGCAAAGAAATAACTCACATGATAGAGTCCTAAAGATGTGCGTACGGATATAGGAAGCAGTGTTGTGGCCTTTGAAGCCATCATAAATTCAAACGAACAGTGTGTCATGGCTTAGATCGACTTGGTTGTGATCTTCCATATCCTTCTTTGACTGAACAGAAGCCATGGAGAATTCCCCATGGCAATGCCTTTCATTTTTGAGAGATTTTGCTAAAGGGTCAGCGTCAAACGTTTCTTGATAACAAGAACACTAATAACACTATCAATCTTCTCATTTCTTAATAACAATATACAAAATTTATTAAAACAAGAACACTAATAACACTATCAATCTTCTCATTTCTTGATAACAATATACAAAATTTAGCAAAACAAGAACACTAATAACACTATCAATCTTCTCATTTCTTGATAACAATATACAAAATTTAGCAAAACAAGAACACTAATAACATTATCAATCTTCTCGTTTCTTGATAACAATATACAAAACTTAGCAAAACAAGAATACTAATAACACTATCAATCTTCTCATTTCTTGATAACAATATACAAAATTTATCAAAACAAGAACACTAATAACACTATCAATCTTCTCATTTCTTGATAACAATATACAAAATTTAGCAAAACAAGAACACTAATAACACAATCAATCTTCTCGTTTCTTGATAACAATATACAAAACTTAGCAAAACAAGAACACTAATAACACTTTCAATCTTCTCATTTCTTGATAACAATATACAAAATTTATCAAAACAAAAACATTAATAACACTTTCAATCTTCTCATTTCTTGATAACAATATACAAAATTTAGCAAAACAAGAACACTAATAACACTATCAATCTTCTCATTTCTTGATATTAATATAAAAAATTTAGCAAAACAAGAACACCAATAACACTATCAATCTTCTCATTTCTTGAGAACAATATACAGATAAGTATGCTAAGAAAAAAAGAAGCAAAGAAATAACTAACATAATAGAGTCCTAAAGATGTGCGTACGGATTTAGGAAGCAGTGGTGTGGCGTTTGAAGCCATCATAAATTCAAACGAACAGTGTGCCATGGCTTACATCGACTTGGTTGTGATCTTCCATATCCTTATTTGACTGAATAGAAGCCATGGAGAATTCCCCATGGCAATGCCTTTTATTTTTGAGAGATTTTGCTAAACGGTCAGCGTCAAACGTTTCTTGATAACAAGAACACTAATAACACTATCGATCTTCTCATTTCTTGATAACAGTATACAAAATTAAGCAAAACAAGAACACTAATAACACTATCAACCTTCCTATTTCTTGATAACAATATACAAAATTTAGCAAAACAAGAACACTAATAACACTATCAATCTTCTCATTTCTTGATAACAATATACAAAATTTAGCAAAATAAGAACACTAATAACACTATCAATCTTCTCATTTCTTGATAACAATTTACAAAATTTAGCAAAACAAAAACAGTAATAACCCTATCAATCTTCTCATTTCTTGATAACAATATACAAAATTTAGCAAAACAAGAACACTAATAACACTATCAATCTTCTCGTTTCTTGATAACAATATACAAAATTTAGCAAAACAAGAACACTAATAACACTATCAATCTTCTCATTTCTTGATAACAATATACAAAATTTATCAAAACAAGAATACTAATAACAATATCAATCTTATCATTTCTTGATAACAATATACAAAATTTAGCAAAACAAGAACACTAATAATACTATCAATATTTTCATTTCTTGATAACAATATACAAAATTTAGCAAAACAAAAACACTAATAACACTATCAATCTTCTCGTTTCTTGATAACAATATACAAAATTTAGCAAAACAAGAACACTAATAACACTATCAATCTTCTCATTTCTTGATAACAATATACAAAATTTAGCAAAACAAGAACACTAATAATACTATCAATCTTCTCATTTCTTGATAACAATATACAAAATTTAGAAAAACAAAAACACAATAACACTATCAATCTTCTCGTTTCTTGATAACAATATACAAAATTTAGCAAAACGAGAACACTAATAACACTATCAATCTTCTCATATTTTGATATTAATATACAAAATTTAGCAAAACAAGAACACTAATAACACTATCAATCTTCTCATTTCTTGATAACAATATACAGATAAGTATGCTAACAAAAAAGAAGCAAAGAAATAACTCACATAATAGAGTCCTAAAGATGTGCGTACGGATATAGGAAGCAGTGTTGTGGCCTTTGAAGCCATCATAAATTCAAACGAACAGTGTGTCATGGCTTACATCGACTTGGTTGTGATCTTCCATATCCTTCTTTGACTGAACAGAAGCCATGGAGAATTCCCCATGGCAATGCCTTTCATTTTTGAGAGATTTTGCTAAAGGGTCAGCGTCAAATGTTTCTTGATAACAAGAACACTAATAACACTATCAATCTTCTCATTTCTTAATAACAATATACAAAATTTATTAAAACAAGAACACTAATAACACTATCAACCTTCTCATTTCTTGATAACAATATACAAAATTTAACAAAACAAGAAGACTAATAACACTATCAATCTTCTCATTTCTTGATAACAATATACAAAATTTAGCAAAACAAGAAGACTAATAACATTATCAATCTTCTCATTTCTTGATAACAATTTACAAAATTTAGAAAAACAAGAATACTAATAACCCTATCAATCTTCTCATTTCTTGATAACAATATACAAAATTTAGCAAAACAAGAACACTAATAACACTATCAATCTTCTCGTTTCTTGATAACAATATACAAAATTTAGCAAAACAAGAACACTAAAAACACTATCAATCTTCTCATTTCTTGATAACAATATACCAAATTTAGCAAAACAAGAACACAAATAACACTATCAGTCTTCTCATTTCTTGATAACAATATACAAAATTTAGCAAAACAAGAATACTAATAACAATATCAATCTTCTCATTTCTTGATAACAATATACAAAATTTAGCAAAACAAGAACACTAATAACACTATCAATCTTCTCGTTTCTTGATATTAATATAAAAAATTTAGCAAAACAAGAACACTAATAACACTATCAATCTTCTCATTTCTTGAGAATAATATACAGATAAGTATGCTAAGAAAAAAGAAGCAAAGAAATAACTCACATAATAGAAAGCAGTATTGTGGCCTTTGAAGCCATCATAAATTCAAACGAACAGTGTGTCATGGCTTACATCGACTTGGTTGTGATCTTCTATATCCTTCTTTGACTGAACAGAAGCCATGGAGAATTCCCCATGGCAATGCCTTTCATTTTTGAGAGATTTTGCTAAAGGGTCAGCGTCAAACGTTTCTTGATAACAAGAACACTAATAACACTATCAATCTTCTCATTTCCTGATAACAATATACAAAATTTATTAAAACAAGAACACTAATAACACTATCAACCTTATCATTTTTTGATAACAATTTACAAAATTTAGAAAAACAAGAATACTAATAACCCTATCAATCTTCTCATTTCTTGATAACAATATACAAAATTTAGCAAAACAAGAACACTAATAACACTATCAATCTTCTCGTTTCTTGATAACAATATACAAAATTTAGAAAAACAACAACACTATTAACACTATCAATCTTCTCATTTCTTGATAACAATATACCAAATTTAGCAAAACAAGAACACTAATAACACTATCAGTCTTCTCTTTTCTTGATAACAATATACAAAATTTAGAAAAACAAGAACACTAATAACACTATCAATCTTCTCATTTCTTGATAACAATATACCAAATTTAGCAAAACAAGAACACTAATAACACTATCAGTCTTCTCATTTCTTGATAACAATATACAAAATTTAGCAAAACAAGAATACTAATAACAATATCAATCTTCTCATTTCTTGATAACAATATACAAAATTTAGCAAAACAAGAACACTAATAACACTATCAATCTTCTCATTTCTTGATAACAATATACAAAATTTAGCAAAACAAGAACACTAAAAACACTATCAATCTTCTCATTTCTTGATAACAATATACAAAATTTAACAAACAAAAACACTAATAACACTATCAACCTTCTCGTTTCTTGATAACAATATACAAAATTTAGAAAAACAACAACACTAATAACACTATCAATCTTCTCATTTCTTGATAACAATATACCAAATTTAGCAAAACAAGAACACTAATAACACTATCAGTCTTCTCTTTTCTTGATAACAATATACAAAATTTAGAAAAACAAGAACACTAATAACCTATCAATCTTCTCATTTCTTAATAACAATATACCAAATTTAGCAAAACAAGAACACTAATAACACTATCAGTCTTCTCATTTCTTGATAACAATATACAAAATTTAGCAAAACAAGAATACTAATAACAATATCAATCTTCTCATTTCTTGATAACAATATACAAAATTTAGCAAAACAAGAACACTAATAACACTATCAATCTTCTCATTTCTTGATAACAATATACAAAATTTAGCAAAACAAGAACACTAAAAACACTATCAATCTTCTCATTTCTTGATAACAATATACAAAATTTAGCAAAACAAGAACACTAATAACACTATCAATCTTCTCGTTTCTTGATAACAATATACAAAATTTAGCAAAACAAGAACACTAATAACACTATCAATCTTCTCATTTCATGATAACAATATACAAAATTTATCAAAACAAAAACACTAATAACACTTTCAATCTTCTCATTTCTTAATAACAATATACAAAATTTAGCAAAACAAGAACCCTAATGACACTATCAATCTTCTCATTTCATGATATTAATATAAAAAATTTAGCAAAACAAGAACACTAATAACACTATCAATCTTCTCATTTCTTGAGAATAATATACAGATAAGTATGCTAAGAAAAAAGAAGCAAAGAAATAACTCACATAATAGAGTCCTAAAGATGTGCGTACGGATACAGGAAGCAGTGGTGTGGCCTTTGAAGCCATCATAAATTCAAACGAACAGTGTGTCATGGCTTACATCGACTTGGTTGTGATCTTCCATATCCTTATTTTACTGAATAGAAGCCATGGAGAATTCCCCATGGCAATGCCTTTCATTTTTTAGAGATTTTGCTAAAGGGTCAGCGTCAAACGTTTCTTGATAACAAGAAAACTAATAACACTATCGATCTTCTCATTTCTTGATAACAATATACAAAATGAAGCAAAACAAGAACACTAATAACACTATCAACCTTCCTATTTCTGGATAACAATATACAAAATTTAGCAAAACAAGAACACTAATAACACTATCAATATTCTCATTTCTTGATAACAATATACAAAATTTAGCAAAACAATAACACTAATAACACTATCAATCTTCTCATTTCGTGATAACAATATACAAAATTTAGCAATACAAGAACACTAATAACACTATCAATCTTCTCATTTCTTGATATCAATATTAAAAATTTAGCAAAACAAGAACACTAATAACACTATCAATCTTCTCATTTCTTGATAACAATATACAAAATTTAGCAAAACAAGAACACTAATAACACTATCAATCTTCTCATTTCTTGATAACAATATACAAAATTTAGCAAAACAAGAACACTAATCACACTATCAATCTTCTCATTTCTTGATAACAATATACAAAATTTAGCAAAATAAGAACACTAATAACACTATCAATCTTCTCATTTCTTGATAACAATATACAAAATTTAGAAAAACAAGAACACTAATAACACTATCAATCTTCTTTTTTCTTGATAACAATATACAGATTAGTATGCTAAGAAAATAGAAGCAAAGAAATAACTCACATAATAGAGTCCTAAAGATGTGCGTACGAATATAGGAAGCAGTGGTGTGGCCTTTGAAACCATCATAAATTCAAACGAACAGTGTGTCATGGCTTACATCGACTTGGTTGTGATCTTCCATATCCTTCTTTGACTGAACAGAAGCCATGGAGAATTCCCCATGGCATTGCCTTTCATTTTTGAGAGATTTTGCGAAAGGGTCAGCGTCAAACGTTTCTTGATAAGAACACTAATAACACTATCAATCTTCTCATTTCTTGATAACAATATACAAAATTTAGCAAAACAAGAACACTAATAACACTATCAACCTTCTCATTTCTTGATAACAATATACAAAATTTTGCAAAACAAGAACACTAATAACACTATCAATCTTCTCATTTCTTGATAACAATTTACAAAATTTAGCAAAACAAGAATACTAATAACCCTATCAATCTTCTCATATCTTGATAACAATATACAAAATTTAGCAAAACAAGAACACTAATAACACTATCAATCTTCTCGTTTCTTGATAACAATATACAAAATTTAGCAAAACAAGAACACTAATCACACTATCAATCTTCTCATTTCTTGATAACAATATACAAAATTTAGCAAAATAAGAACACTAATAACACTATCAATCTTCTCATTTCTTGATAACAATATACAAAATTTAGAAAAACAAGAACACTAATAACACTATCAATCTTCTTTTTTCTTGATAACAATATACAGATTAGTATGCTAAGAAAATAGAAGCAAAGAAATAACTCACATAATAGAGTCCTAAAGATGTGCGTACGAATATAGGAAGCAGTGGTGTGGCCTTTGAAACCATCATAAATTCAAACGAACAGTGTGTCATGGCTTACATCGACTTGGTTGTGATCTTCCATATCCTTCTTTGACTGAACAGAAGCCATGGAGAATTCCCCATGGCATTGCCTTTCATTTTTGAGAGATTTTGCGAAAGGGTCAGCGTCAAACGTTTCTTGATAAGAACACTAATAACACTATCAATCTTCTCATTTCTTGATAACAATATACAAAATTTAGCAAAACAAGAACACTAATAACACTATCAACCTTCTCATTTCTTGATAACAATATACAAAATTTTGCAAAACAAGAACACTAATAACACTATCAATCTTCTCATTTCTTGATAACAATTTACAAAATTTAGCAAAACAAGAATACTAATAACCCTATCAATCTTCTCATATCTTGATAACAATATACAAAATTTAGCAAAACAAGAACACTAATAACACTATCAATCTTCTCGTTTCTTGATAACAATATACAAAATTTATCAAAACAAGAACACTAATAACACTATCAATCTTCTCATTTCTTGATAACAATATACCAAATTTAGCAAAACAAGAACACTAATAACACTATCAGTCTTCTCTTTTCTTGATAACAATATACCAAATTTAGCAAAACAAGAACACTAATAACACTATCAATCTTCTACTTTCTTGATAACAATATACAAAATTTAGCAAAACAAGAAGACTAATAACACTATCAATCTTCTCATTTCTTGATAACAATATTCAAAATTTAGCAAAACAAGAACACTAATAACACTATCAATCTTCTCATTTCTTGATAACAATATACAAAAGTTAGGCAAAAAAGAACACTAATAACACTATGAATCTTCTCGTTTCTTGATAACAATATAAAAAAATTAGCAAAACAAGAACACTAATAACACTATCAATCTTCTCATTTTTTGATAAGAATATACAAAATTTATCAAAACAAAAACACTAATAACACTATCAATCTTCTCATTTCTTGATAACAATATACAAAATTTAGCAAAACAAGAACACTAATAACACTATCAATCATCTCATTTCTTGATAACATTATACTGATAAGCATGCTAAGAAAAAAGAAGCAAAGAAATAACTCACATAATAGAGTCCTAAATATGTGAGTACGGATATAGGAAGCAGTGGTGTGGCCTTTGAAGCCATCATAAATTCAAACGAACAGTGCGTCATGGCTTACATCGACTTGGTTGTGATCTTCCATGTCCTTATTTGACTGAATAGAAGCCATGGAGAATTCCCCATGGCAATGCCTTTCATTTTTGAGAGATTTTGCTAAAGGGTCAGCGTCAAACGTTTCTTGATAACAAGAACACTAATAACACTATCAACCTTCCTATTTCTGGATAACAATATACAAAATTTAGCAAAACAAGAACACTAATAACACTATCAATATTCTCATTTCTTGATAACAATATACAAAATTTAGCAAAACAATAACACTAATAACACTATCAATCTTCTCATTTCTTGATAACAATATACAAAATTTAGCAATACAAGAACACTAATAACACTATCAATCTTCTCATTTCTTGATATCAATATAAAAAATTTAGCAAAACAAGAACACTAATAACACTATCAATCTTCTCATTTCTTGATAACAATATACAAAATTTAGCAAAACAAGAACACTAATAACACTATCAATCTTCTCATTTCTTGATAACAATATACAAAATTTAGCAAAACAAGAACACTAATCACACTATCAATCTTCTCATTTCTTGATAACAATATACAAAATTTAGCAAAATAAGAACACTAATAACACTATCAATCTTCTCATTTCTTGATAACAATATACAAATTTAGAAAAACAAGAACACTAATAACACTATCAATCTTCTTTTTTCTTGATAACAATATACAGATTAGTATGTTAGAAAATAGAAGCAAAGAAATAACTCACATAATAGAGTCCTAAAGATGTGCGTACGAATATAGGAAGCAGTGGTGTGGCCTTTGAAACCATCATAAATTCAAACGAACAGTGTGTCATGGCTTACATCGACTTGGTTGTGATCTTCCATATCCTTCTTTGACTGAACAGAAGCCATGGAGAATTCCCCATGGCATTGCCTTTCATTTTTGAGAGATTTTGCGAAAGGGTCAGCGTCAAACGTTTCTTGATAAGAACACTAATAACACTATCAATCTTCTCATTTCTTGATAACAATATACAAAATTTAGCAAAACAAGAACACTAATAACACTATCAACCTTCTCATTTCTTGATAACAATATACAAAATTTTGCAAAACAAGAACACTAATAACACTATCAATCTTCTCATTTCTTGATAACAATTTACAAAATTTAGCAAAACAAGAATACTAATAACCCTATCAATCTTCTCATATCTTGATAACAATATACAAAATTTAGCAAAACAAGAACACTAATAACACTATCAATCTTCTCGTTTCTTGATAACAATATACAAAATTTATCAAAACAAGAACACTAATAACACTATCAATCTTCTCATTTCTTGATAACAATATACCAAATTTAGCAAAACAAGAACACTAATAACACTATCAGTCTTCTCATTTCTTGATAACAATATACCAAATTTAGCAAAACAAGAACACTAATAACACTATCAATCTTCTCCTTTCTTGATAACAATATACAAAATTTAGCAAAACAAGAAGACTAATAACACTATCAATCTTCTCATTTCTTGATAACAATATTCAAAATTTAGCAAAACAAGAACACTAATAACACTATCAATCTTCTCATTTCTTGATAACAATATACAAAAGTTAGGCAAAAAAGAACACTAATAACACTATGAATCTTCTCGTTTCTTGATAACAATATAAAAAAATTAGCAAAACAAGAACACTAATAACACTATCAATCTTCTCATTTTTTGATAAGAATATACAAAATTTATCAAAACAAAAACACTAATAACACTATCAATCTTCTCATTTCTTGATAACAATATACAAAATTTAGCAAAACAAGAACACTAATAACACTATCAATCATCTCATTTCTTGATAACATTATACTGATAAGCATGCTAAGAAAAAAGAAGCAAAGAAATAACTCACATAATAGAGTCCTAAATATGTGAGTACGGATATAGGAAGCAGTGGTGTGGCCTTTGAAGCCATCATAAATTCAAACGAACAGTGCGTCATGGCTTACATCGACTTGGTTGTGATCTTCCATGTCCTTATTTGACTGAATAGAAGCCATGGAGAATTCCCCATGGCAATGCCTTTCATTTTTGAGAGATTTTGCTAAAGGGTCAGCGTCAAACGTTTCTTGATAACAAGAACACTAATAACACTATCAATCTTCTCATTTCTTGATAACAATATACAAAATTAAGCAAACCAAGAACACTAATAACACTATCAACCTTCCTATTTCTTGATAACAATATACAAAATTTAGCAAAACAAGACCACTAATAACACTATCAATCTTCTCATTTCTTGATAACAATATACAAAATTTAGCAAAACAATAACACAAATAACACTATCAATCTTCTCATTTCTTGATAAAAGTATACAAAATTTAGCAATACAAGAACACTCATAACACTATCAATCTTCTCATTTCTTGATATCAATATCAAAAAATTAGCAAAACAAGAACACTAATCACACTATCAATCTTCTCATTTCTTGATAACAATATACAAAATTTAGCAAAACAAGAACACTAATAACACTATCAATCTTCTCATTTATTGATAACAATATACAAAATTTAGCAAAACAAGAACACTAATAACACTATCAATCTTCTCATTTCTTGATAACAATATACAGATTAGTATGCTAAGAAAAAAGAAGCAAAGAAATAACTCACGTAATAAATCCTAAAGATGTGCGTACGAATATAGGAAGGAGTGGTGTGGCCTTTGAAGCCATCATAAATTAAAATGAACAGTGCGTCATGACTTACATCGACTTGGTTGTGATCTTCCATATCCTTATTTGACTGAACAGAAGCCATGGAGAATTCCCCATGGCAATGCCTTTCATTTTTGAGAGATTTTGCTAAAGGGTCAGCGTCAAACGTTTCTTGATAACAAGAACACTAATAACACTATCAATATTCTCATTTCTTGATAACAATATACAAAATTTATCAAAACAAGAACACTAATAACACTATCAATCTTCTCATTTCTTGATAACAATATACAAATTTAGTAAAACAAGAACACTAATAACACTATCAATCTTCTCGTTTCTTGATAACAATATAAAAATTTAGCAAAACAAGAACACTAATAACACTATCAATCTTCTCATTTCTTGATAACAATATACAAAATTTATCAAAACAAAAACACTAATAACACTTTCAATCTTCTCATTTCTTGATAACAATATACAAAATTTAGCAAAACAAGAACGCTAATAACACTATCAATCTTCTCATTTCTTGATATTAATAAAAAAAATTTAGCAAAACAAGAACACCAATAACACTATCAATCTTCTCATTTCTTGAGAATAATATACAGATAGATATGCTAAGAAAAAAGAGGCAAAGAAATAACTCACATAATAGAGTTCTAAAGATGTGAGTACGGATATAGGAAGCAGTGGTGTGGCCTTTGAAGCCATCATAAATTCAAACGAACAGTGCGGCATGGCTTACATCGACTTGGTTGTGATCTTCCATATCCTTATTTGACTGAATAAAAGCCATGGAGAATTCCCCATGGCAATGCCTTTCATTTTTGAGAGATTTTGCTAAAGGGTCAGCGTCAAACGTTTCTTGATAACAAGAACACTAATAACACTATCAATCTTCTCATTTCTTGATAACAATATACAAAATTAAGCAAACCAAGAACACTAATAACACTATCAACCTTCCTATTTCTTGATTACAATATACAAAATTTAGCAAAACAAGACCACTAATAACACTATCAATCTTCTCATTTCTTGATAACAATATACAAAATTTAGCAAAACAATAACACAAATAACACTATCAATCTTCTCATTTCTTGATAAAAGTATACAAAATTTAGCAATACAAGAACACTCATAACACTATCAATCTTCTCATTTCTTGATATCAATATCAAAAAATTAGCAAAACAAGAACACTAATAACACTATCAATCTTCTCATTTCTTGATAACAATATACAAAATTTAGCATAACAAGAACACTAATAACATTATCAATCTTCTCATTTCTAGATAACAATATACAAAATTTAGCAAAACAAGAACACTAATCACACTATAAATCTTTTCATTTCTTGATAACAATATACAAAATTTTGCAAATCAAGAACACTAATAACACTATCAATCTTCTCATTTATTGATAACAATATACAAAATTTAGCAAAACAAGAACACTAATAACACTATCAATCTTCTCATTTCTTGATAACAATATACAGATTAGTATGCTAAGAAAAAAGAAGCAAAGAAATAACTCACGTAATAAATCCTAAAGATGTGCGTACGAATATAGGAAGCAGTGGTGTGGCCTTTGAAGCCATCATAAATTAAAATGAACAGAGCGTCATGACTTACATCGACTTGGTTGTGATCTTCCATATCCTTATTTGACTGAACAAAAGCCATGGAGAATTCCCCATGGCAATGCCTTTCATTTTTGAGAGATTTTGCTAAAGGGTCAGCGTCAAACATTTCTTGATAACAAGAACACTAATAACACTATCAATATTCTCATTTCTTGATAACAATATACAAAATTTATCAAAACAAGAACACTAATAACACTATCAATCTTCTCATTTCTTGATAACAATATACAAAATTTAGCAAAACAAGAACACTAATAACACTATCAATCTTCTCGTTTCTTGATAACAATATAAAAATTTAGCAAAACAAGAACACTAATAACACTATCAATCTTCTCATTTCTTGATAACAATATACAAAATTTATCAAAACAAAAACACTAATAACACTTTCAATCTTCTCATTTCTTGATAACAATATACAAAATTTAGCAAAACAAGAACGCTAATAACACTATCAATCTTCTCATTTCTTGATATTAATAAAAAAAATTTAGCAAAACAAGAACACCAATAACACTATCAATCTTCTCATTTCTTGAGAATAATATACAGATAGATATGCTAAGAAAAAAGAGGCAAAGAAATAACTCACATAATAGAGTTCTAAAGATGTGAGTACGGATATAGGAAGCAGTGGTGTGGCCTTTGAAGCCATCATAAATTCAAACGAACAGTGCGGCATGGCTTACATCGACTTGGTTGTGATCTTCCATATCCTTATTTGACTGAATAAAAGCCATGGAGAATTCCCCATGGCAATGCCTTTCATTTTTGAGAGATTTTGCTAAAGGGTCAGCGTCAAACGTTTCTTGATAACAAGAACACTAATAACACTATCAATCTTCTCATTTCTTGATAACAATATACAAAATTAAGCAAACCAAGAACACTAATAACACTATCAACCTTCCTATTTCTTGATTACAATATACAAAATTTAGCAAAACAAGACCACTAATAACACTATCAATCTTCTCATTTCTTGATAACAACATATACACAAATTTAGCAAAACAATAACACAAATAACACTATCAATCTTCTCATTTCTTGATAAAAGTATACAAAATTTAGCAATACAAGAACACTCATAACACTATCAATCTTCTCATTTCTTGATATCAATATCAAAAAATTAGCAAAACAAGAACACTAATAACACTATCAATCTTCTCATTTCTTGATAACAATATACAAAATTTAGCATAACAAGAACACTAATAACATTATCAATCTTCTCATTTCTAGATAACAATATACAAAATTTAGCAAAACAAGAACACTAATCACACTATAAATCTTTTCATTTCTTGATAACAATATACAAAATTTTGCAAATCAAGAACACTAATAACACTATCAATCTTCTCATTTATTGATAACAATATACAAAATTTAGCAAAACAAGAACACTAATAACACTATCAATCTTCTCATTTCTTGATAACAATATACAGATTAGTATGCTAAGAAAAAAGAAGCAAAGAAATAACTCACGTAATAAATCCTAAAGATGTGCGTACGAATATAGGAAGCAGTGGTGTGGCCTTTGAAGCCATCATAAATTAAAATGAACAGAGCGTCATGACTTACATCGACTTGGTTTGATCTTCCATATCCTTATTTGACTGAACAAAAGCCATGGAGAATCCCCATGGCAATGCCTTTCATTTTTGAGAGATTTTGCTAAAGGGTCAGCGTCAAACGTTCCTTGATAACAAGAACACTAATAACACTATCAATATTCTCATTTCTTGATAACAATATACAAAATTTATCAAATCAAGAACACTAATAACACTATCAATCTTCTCATTTCTTGATAACAATATACAAAATTTAGCAAAACAAGAACACTAATAACACTATCAATCTTCTCGTTTCTTGATAACAATATACAAAATTTAGCAAAACAAGAACACTAATCACACTATCAATCTTCTCATTTCTTGATAAAAATATACAAAATTTAGCAAAACAAGAACACTAATAACACTATCAATCTTCTCATTTATTGATAACAATATACAAAATTTAGCAAAACAAGAACACTAATAACACTATCAATCTTCTCATTTCTTGATAACAATATACAGATTAGTATGCTGAGAAAAAAGAAGCAAAGAAATAACTCACGTAATAAATCCTAAAGATGTGCGTACGAATATAGGAAACAGTGGTGTGGCCTTTGAAGCCATCATAAATTAAAATGAACAGTGCGTCATGACTTACATCGACTTGGTTGTGATCTTCCATATCCTTATTTGACTGAACAAAAGCCATGGAGAATTCCCCATGGCAATGCCTTTCATTTTTGAGAGATTTTGCTAAAGGGTCAGCGTCAAACGTTTCTTGATAACAAGAACACTAATAACACTATCAATATTCTCATTTCTTGATAACAATATACAAAATTTATCAAAACAAGAACACTAATAACACTATCAATCTTCTCATTTCTTGATAACAATATACAAAATTTAGCAAAACAAGAACACTAATAACACTATCAATCTTCTCGTTTCTTGATAACAATATACAAAATTTAGCAAAACAAGAACACTAATAACTCAATCAATCTTCTCATTTCTTGATAACAATATACAAAATTTAGCAAAACAAAAACACTAATAACACTATCAATCTTCTCATTTCTTGACAACAATATACACAATTTAGCAAAACAAGAACACTAATAACACTATCAATCTTCTCATTTATTGATAACAATATACAAAATTTAGCAAAACAAGAACACTAATAACACTATCAATCTTCTCATTTCTTGATAACAATATACAGATTAGTATGCTAAGAAAATAGAAGCAAAGAAATAACTCACATGATAGAGTCCTAAAGATGTGCGTACGAATATAGGAAGCAGTGGTGTGGCCTTTGAAACCATCATAAATTCAAACGAACAGTGTGTAATGGCTTACATCGACTTGGTTGTGATCTTTCATATCCTTCTTTGACTGAACAGAAGCCATGGAGAATTCCCCATGGCATTGCCTTTCATTTTTGAGAGATTTTGCGAAAGGGTCAGCGTCAAATGTTTCTTGATAAGAACACTAATAACACTATCAATCTTCTCATTTCTTGATAACAATATACAAAATTTAGCAAAACAAGAACACTAATAACACTATCAACCTTCTCATTTCTTGATAACAATATACAAAATTTAGCAAAACAAGAAGACTAATAACACTATCAATCTTCTCATTTCTTGATAACAATATACAAAATTTTGCAAAACAAGAACACTAATAACATTATCAATCTTCTCATTTCTTGATAACAATTTACAAAATTTAGCAAAACAAGAATACTAATAACACTATCAATCTTCTCGTTTCTTGATAACAATATACAAAATTTATCAAAACAAGAACACTAATAACACTATCAATCTTCTCATTTCTTGATAACAATATACCAAATTTAGCATAACAAGAACACTAATAACACTATCAGTCTTCTCATTTCTTGATAACAATATACCAAATTTAGCAAAACAAGAACACTAATTACACTATCAATCTTCTCCTTTCTTGATAACAATATACAAAATTTAGCAAAACAAGAAGACTAATAACACTATCAATCTTCTCATTTCTTGATAACAATATTCAAAATTTAGCAAAACAAGAACACTAATAACACTATCAATCTTCTCATTTCTTGATAACAATATACAAAAGTTAGCAAAAAAAGAACACTAATAACACTATGAATCTTCTCGTTTCTTGATAACAATATAAAAAAATTTGCAAAACAAGAACACTAATAACACTATCAATCTTCTCATTTTTTGATAAGAATATACAAAATTTATCAAAACAAAAACACTAATAACATTATCAATCTTCTCATTTCTTGATAACAATATACAAAATTTAGCAAAACAAGAACACTTATAACACTATCAATCATCTCATTTCTTGATAACATTATACAGATAAGCATGCTAAGAAAAAAGAAGCAAAGAAATAACTCACATAATAAAGTCCTAGAGATGTGCGTACGGATATAGGAAGCAGTGGTGTGGCCTTTGAAGCCATCATAAATTCAAACGAACAGTGCGTCATGGCTTACATCGATTTGGTTGTGATCTTCCATATCCTTATTTGACTGAATAGAAGCCATGGAGAATTCCCCATGGCAATGCCTTTCATTTTTGAGAGATTTTGCTAAAGGGTCAGCGTCAACGTTTCTTGATAACAAGAACACTAATAACACTATCAATCTTCTCATTTTGATAACAATATACAAATTAAGCAAACCAAGAACACTAATAACACTATCAACCTTCCTATTTCTTGATAACAATATACAAAATTTAGCAAAACAAAACCACTAATAACACTATCAATCTTCTCATTTCTTGATAACAATATACAAAAATTAGCAAAACAAGAACACTAATCACACTATCAATCTTCTCATTTCTTGATAAAAGTATACAAAATTTAGCAATACAAGAACACTCATAACACTATCAATCTTCTCATTTCTTGATATCAATATCAAAAAATTAGCAAAACAAGAACACTAATCACACTATCAATCTTCTCATTTCTTGATAACAATATACAAAATTTAGCAAAACAAGAACACTAATAACACTATCAATCTTCTCATTTATTGATAACAATATACAAAATTTAGCAAAACAAGAACACTAATAACACTATCAATCATCTCATTTCTTGATAACATTATACAGATAAGCATGCTAAGAAAAAAGAAGCAAAGAAATAACTCACATAATAGAGTTCTAAAGATGTGAGTACGGATATAGGAAGCAGTGGTGTGGCCTTTGAAGCCATCATAAATTCAAACGAACAGTGCGGCATGGCTTACATCGACTTGGTTGTGATCTTCCATATCCTTATTTGACTGAATAAAAGCCATGGAGAATTCCCATGGCAATGCCTTCATTTTTGAGAGATTTTGCTAAAGGGTCAGCGTCCAAACGTTTCTTGATAACAAGAACACTAATAACACTATCAATCTTCTCATTTCTTGATAACAATATACAAAATTAAGCAAACCAAGAACACTAATAACACTATCAACCTTCCTATTTCTTGATAACAATATACAAAATTTAGCAAAACAAGACCACTAATAACTATCAATCTTCTCATTTCTTGATAACAATATACAAAATTTAGCAAAACAGTAACACAATAACACTATCAATCTTCTCATTTCTTGATAAAAGTATACAAATTTAGCAATACAAGAACACTCAAACACTATCATCTTCTCATTTCTTGATATCAATAATCAAAAAAATTAGCAAAACAAGAACACTAATAACACTATCAATCTTCTCATTTCTTGATAACAATATACAAAATTTAGCAAAACAAGAACACTAATAACACTATCAATCTTCTCATTTCTAGATAACAATATACAAAATTTAGCAAAACAAGAACACTAATCACACTATCAATCTTCTCATTTCTTGATAACAATATACAAAATTTAGCAAAACAAGAACACTAATAACACTATCAATCTTCTCATTTCTTGATAACAATATACAGATTAGTATGCTAAGAAAAAAGAAGCAAAGAAATAACTCACGTAATAAATCCTAAAGATGTGGTACGAATATAGGAAGCAGTGGTGTGGCCTTTGAAGCCATCATAAATTAAAATGAACAGTGCGTCATGACTTACATCGACTTGGTTGTGATCTTCCATATCCTTATTTGACTGAACAAAGCCATGGAGAATTCCCCATGGCAATGCCTTTCATTTTGAGAGATTTTGCTAAAGGTCAGCGTCAAACGTTTCTTGATAACAAGAACACTAATACACTATCAATATTCTCATTTCTTGATAACAATATACAAAATTTATCAAACAAGAACACTAATACACACTATCAATCTCTCATTTCTTGATAACAATATACAAAATTTAGCAAAACAAGAACACTAATAACACTATCAATCTTCTCGTTTCTTGATAACAATATACAAAATTTAGCAAAACAAGAACACTAATAACACTATCAATCTTCTCATTTCTTGATAACAATATACAAAATTTATCAAAACAAAAACACTAATAACACTTTCAATCTTCTCATTTCTTGATAACAATATACAAAATTTAGCAAAACAAGAACGCTAATAACACTATCAATCTTCTCATTTCTTGATATTAATATAAAAAATTTAGCAAAACAAGAACACTAATAACACTATCATTTCTTGAGAATAATATACAGATAAGTATGCTAAGAAAAAAGAAGCAAAGAAATAACTCACATAATAGAGTCCTAAAGATGTGCGTACGGATACAGGAAGCAGTGGTGTGGCCTTTGAAGCCATCAGAAATTCAAACGAACAGTGTGTCATGGCTTACATCGACTTGGTTGTGATCTTCCATATCTTATTTGACAGAATAGAGCCATGGAGAATTTCCCCATGGCAATGCCTTTCATTTTTGAGAGATTTTGCTAAAGGGTCAGCGTCAAACGTTTCTTGATAACAAGACATTAATAACACTATCGATCTTCTCATTTCTTGATACAATATACAAAATGAAGCAAAACAATAACACTAAAAACATTTCCACCTTCCTATTTCTTGATAACATATACAAAATTTAGCAAAACCAGAACACTAATAACACTATCAATATTCTCATTTCTTGATAACAATATACAAAATTTAGCAAAACATAACACAAATAACACTATCAATCTTCTCATTTTTGATAACAATATACAAAATTTAGCAATACAAGAGAACACTAATAATACAATCAATTTTCTCATTTCTTGATATCAATATAAAAAATTTAGCAAAAACAAGAACACTAATAACACTATCATCTTCTCATTTCTTGATAACAATATACAAAATTTAGCAAAACAAGAACACTAATAACACTATCAACTTCTCATTTCTTGATAACAATATACAAAATTTAGCAAAAACAAGAACACTAATTACACTATCAATCTTCTCATTTCTTGATAACAATATACAAAATTAGCAAAACAAGAACACTAATAACACTATCAATCTTCTCATTTCTTGATAACAATATACAAATTTTGAAAAACAAACACTAAAACACTAATAACACTATCAATCTTCTCATTCTTGATAACAATATACAGATTAGTATGCTAAGAAAAAAGAAGCAAAGAAATAACTCACATAATAGAGTCCTAAAGATGTGCGTACGAACAGTTGGTGTCATGGCTTACATCGACTTGTATGTGATCTTCCATATCCTTCTTTGACTGAACAGAAGCCATGGAGAATTCCCCATGGCATTGCCTTTCATTTT
>NW_026113375.1:0-26722 GCF_024323335.1 Lathyrus oleraceus | reverse complement strand
TTCATCATTCACACAATTCAATCAAATTTCATGGGTTTAACAACAACATTTCATCATTCACACAATTCAATCAAATTCATAGGTTTAACATCAACATTTTCATCATTCACACAATTCAATCAAATTTCATAGGTTTAACACAACGTTTCATCATTCACACAATTCAATCAAATTTCATAGGTTTAACAACAACATTTTCATCATCACACAATTCAATCAAATTTCATAGGTTTAACAACAACATCTCATCATTCACACAATTCAATCAAATTTCATGGGTTTAACAACAACATTTTCATCATTCACACAATTCAATCAAATTTCATAGGTTTAACAACAACATTTCTTCATCATTACACAATTCAATCAAATTTCATAGGTTTAACAACAACATTTTCATCATTCACACAATTCAATCAAATTTCATAGGTTTAACATCAATGTTTCATCATTCACACAATTCAATCAAATTTCATGGGTTTAACAACAACATTTTCATCATCACACAATTCAATCAAATTTCATAGGTTTAACAACAACATCTTCATCATTCACACAATTCAATCAAATTTCATGGGTTTAACAACAACATCTTCATCATTCACACAATTCAATCAAATTTCATAGGTTTAACAAAAAATTTTCTCATCATTCACACAATTCAATCAAATTTCATAGGGTTTAACAACAAACATTTCATCATCACACAATTCAATCAAATTTCATAGGTTTAACAACAACATCTTCATCATTCACACAATTCAATCAAATTTCATAGGTTTAACATAAAAGTTTTATCATTCACACAATTCAATCAAATTTCATGGGTTTAACAACAACATTTTTATCATTCACACAATTCAATCAAATTTCATAGGTTTAACAACAACATTTCATCATTCACACAATTCAATCAAATTTCATAGGTTTAACAACAACATTTTCATCATTCACACAATTCAATCAAATTTCATAGGTTTAACATCAATGTTTTCATCATTCACACAATTCAATCAAATTCAGGGTTTAACAACAACATTTTCATCATCACACAATTCAATCAAATTTCATAGGTTTAACAACAACATCTTCATCATTCACACAATTCAATCAAATTTCAGGGTTTAACAACAATTTCATCATTCACAATTCAATCAAATTTCATAGGTTTAACAACAACATTTTCTTCATTCACACAATTCAATCAAATTTCATAGGTTTAACAAAACATTTCATCATCACACAATTCAATCAAAATTCATAGGTTTAACAACAACATTTTCATCATTCACACAATTCAATCAAATTTCATAGGTTTAACATCAAATTTCATCATTCACACAATTCAATCAAATTTCATGGGTTTAACAACAACATTTTCATCATTCACACAATTCAATCAAATTTCATAGGTTTAACAACAACATTTTCATCATTCACACAATTCAATCAAATTTCATAGGTTTAACAACAACATTTTCATCATTCACACAATTCAATCAAATTTCATAGGTTTAACATCAATGTTTCATCATTCACACAATTCAATCAAATTTCATGGGTTTAACAACAACATTTTCATCATCACACAATTCAATCAAATTTCATAGGTTTAACAACAACATCTTCATCATTCACACAATTCAATCAAATTTCATGGGTTTAACAACAACATTTCATCATTCACACAATTCAATCAAATTTCATAGGTTTACAACAACATTTTCTTCATCATTCGCACAATTCAATCAAATTTCATAGGTTTAACAACAACATTTTCATCATCACACAATTCAATCAAATTCATAGGTTAACAACAACATCTTCATCATTCACACAATTCAATCAAATTTCATAGGTTTAACATAAAAGTTTTCATCATTCACACAATTCAATCAAATTTCATGGGTTTAACAACAACATTTTATCATTCACACAATTCAATCAAATTTCATAGGTTTAACATCAACATTTTCTTCATTCACACAATTCAATCAAATTTCATAGGTTTAACAACAACATTTTCATCATTCACACAATTCATCAAATTTCATAGGTTTAACATCAATGTTTTCATCATTCACACTATTCAATCAAATTTCATGGGTTTAACAACAACATTTTCATCATCACACAATTCAATCAAATTTCATAGGTTTAACAACAACATCTTCATCATTCACACAATTCAATCAAATTTCATGGGTTTAGCAACAGTATCTTCATCATTCACACAATTCAATCAAATTTCATAAGTTTACCAACAACATTTTCTTCATATTCGCACAATTCAATCAAATTTCATAGGTTTAACGTCAACGTTTTCATCATTCACACAATTCAATCAAATTTCATCGGTTTAACAACAACATTTTCATCATTCACACAATTCTATCAAATTTCATAGGTTTAACATTAACATTTTCATCATTCATACAATTCAATCAAATTTCATGGGTTTAACAACAACATTTCATCATCACACAATTCTATCAAAATTCATAGGTTTAACAACAATATCTTCATCATTCACACAATTCAATCAAATTCATGGGTTTAACAACAACAGTTTCATCATTCACACAATTCAATCAAATTTCTAAGGTTTAACAACAACGTTTCTTCATCGTTCGCACAATTCAACCAAATTTCATAGGTTTAACATCAACGTTTTCATCATTCACACAATTCAATCAAAGTTCATGGGTTTAACAGTAACATTTCATCATTCACACAATTCAATCAAATTCATAGGTTTAACATCAACATTTTCATCATTCACACAATTCAATCAAATTTCATGGGTTTAACAACAGCATTTTATCATTCACACAATTCAATTAAATTTCATGGGTTTAACAACAACATTTTCATAATATACGTTTTCATCATTCACACACTTCAATCAAATTTCATGGGCTTAACAACAACATTTCATCATTCACACAATTCAATCAAATTTCATAGGTTTAACATCAACATTTTCATCATTCACACAATTCAATCAAATTTCATAGGTTTAACATCAACGTTTTCATCCTTCACACAATTCAATCAAATTTCATGGGTTTAACAACAACATTTTCATCATCACACAATTCAATCAAACTTCATAGGTTTAACAACAACATCTTCATCATTCACACAATTCAATCAAATTTCATGGGTTTAGCAACAACATCTTCATCATTCACACAATTCAATCAAATTTCATAGGTTTAACAACAACATTTTCTTCATCATTCACACAATTCAACCAAATTTCATAGGTTTAACAACAACATTTCATCATTCACACAATTCATTCAAATTTCATAGGTTTAACATCAATGTTTTCATCATTCCCATATTCAATCAAATTTCATGGGTTTAACAACAACATTTCATCATCACACAATTCAATCAAATTTCATAGGTTTAACAACAACATCTTCATCATTCACACAATTCAATCAAATTTCATGGGTTTAGCAACAACATCTTCATCATTCACACAATTCAATCAAATTTCATAGGTTTAACAACAACATTTTCTTCATCATTCGCACAATTCAATCAAATTTCATAGGGTTTAACAACAACATTTTCATCATCACACAATTCAATCAAATTTCATAGGTTTAACAACAACATCTTCATCATTCACACAATTCAATAAAATTTCATAGGTTTAACATAAAAGTTTCATCATTCCACAATTCAATCAAATTTCATGGGTTTAACAACAACATTTTATCATTCACACAATTCAATCAAATTTCATAGGTTTAACATCAACATTTTCTTCATTCACACAATTCAATCAAATTTCATAGGTTTAACAACAACATTTTCATCATTTACACAATTCATTCAAATTTCATAGGTTTAACATCAATGTTTTCATCATTCACACTATTCAATCAAATTACATGGGTTAACAACAACATTTTCATCATCACACAATTCAATCAAATTTCATAGGTTTAACAACAACATCTTCATCATTCACACAATTCAATCAAATTTCATGGGTTTAGCAACAGTATCTTCATCATTCACACAATTCAATCAAATTTCATAAGTTTACCAACAACATTTTCTTCATTATTCGCACAATTCAATCAAATTTCATAGGTTTAACGTCAACGTTTTCATCATTCACACAATTCAATCAAATTTCATCGGTTTAACAACAACATTTTCATCATTCACACAATTCTATCAAATTTCATAGGTTTAACATTAACATTTCATCATTCATACAATTCAATCAAATTTCATGGGTTTAACAACAACATTTTCATCATCACACAATTCTATCAAAATTCATAGGTTTAACAACAATATCTTCATCATTCACACAATTCAATCAAATTCATGGGTTTAACAACAACAGTTTCATCATTCACACAATTCAATCAAATTTCTAAGGTTTAACAACAACGTTTTCTTCATCGTTCGCACAATTCAACCAAATTTCATAGCTTTAACATCAACGTTTTCATCATTCACACAATTCAATCAAAGTTCATGGGTTTACAGTAACATTTTCATCATTCACACAATTCAATCAAATTCATAGGTTTAACATCAACATTTTCATCATTCACACAATTCAATCAAATTTCATGGGTTTAACAACAGCATTTTTATCATTCACACAATTCAATTAAATTTCATGGGTTTAACAACAACATTTTCATAATATACGTTTTCATCATTCACACACTTCAATCAAATTTCATGGGCTTAACAACAACATTTTCATCATTCACACAATTCAATCAAATTTCATAGGTTTAACATCAACATTTTCATCATTCACACAATTCAATCAAATTTCATAGGTTTAACATCAACGTTTTCATCCTTCACACAATTCAATCAAATTTCATGGGTTTAACAACAACATTTTCATCATCACACAATTCAATCAAACTTCATAGGTTTAACAACAACATCTTCATCATTCACACAATTCAATCAAATTTCATGGGTTTAGCAACAACATCTTCATCATTCACACAATTCAATCAAATTTCATAGGTTTAACAACAAATTTTCTTCATCATTCGCACAATTCAACAAATTTCATAGGTTTAACAACAACATTTTCATCATTCACACAATTCATTCAAATTTCATAGGTTTAACATCAATGTTTTCATCATTCCACTATTCAATCAAATTTCATGGGTTTAACAACAACATTTTCATCATCACACAATTCAATCAAATTTCATAGGTTTAACAACAACATCTTCATCATTCACACAATTCAATCAAATTTCATGGGTTTAGCAACAACATCTTCATCATTCACACAATTCAATCAAATTTCATAGGTTTAACAACAACATTTCTTCATCATTCGCACAATTCAATCAAATTTCATAGGGTTTAACAACAACATTTTCATCATCACACAATTCAATCAAATTTCATAGGTTTAACAACAACATCTTCATCATTCACACAATTCAATAAAATTTCATAGGTTTAACATAAAAGTTTTCATCATTCCCACAATTCAATCAAATTTCATGGGTTTAACAACAACATTTTTATCATTCACACAATTCAATCAAATTTCATAGGTTTAACATCAACATTTTCTTCATTCACACAATTCAATCAAATTTCATAGGTTTAACAACAACATTTTCATCATTCACACAATTCATTCAAATTTCATAGGTTTAACATCAATGTTTTCATCATTCACACTATTCAATCAAATTACATGGGTTTAACAACAACATTTTCATCATCACACAATTCAATCAAATTTCATAGGTTTAACAACAACATCTTCATCATTCACACAATTCAATCAAATTTCATGGGTTTAGCAACAGTATCTTCATCATTCACACAATTCAATCAAATTTCATAAGTTTACCAACAACATTTTCTTCATTATTCGCACAATTCAATCAAATTTCATAGGTTTAACGTCAACGTTTTCATCATTCACACAATTCAATCAAATTTCATCGGTTTAACAACAACATTTTCATCATTCACACAATTCTATCAAATTTCATAGGTTTAACATTAACATTTTCATCATTCATACAATTCAATCAAATTTCATGGGTTTAACAACAACATTTTCATCATCACACAATTCTATCAAAATTCATAGGTTTAACAACAATATCTTCATCATTCACACAATTCAATCAAATTCATGGGTTTAACAACAACAGTTTCATCATTCACACAATTCAATCAAATTTCTAAGGTTTAACAACAACATTTTCTTCATCGTTCGCACAATTCAACCAAATTTCATAGGTTTAACATCAACGTTTTCATCATTCACACAATTCAATCAAAGTTCATGGGTTTAACAGTAACATTTTCATCATTCACACAATTCAATCAAATTCATAGGTTTAACATCAACATTTTCATCATTCACACAATTCAATCAAATTTCATGGGTTTAACAACAGCATTTTTATCATTCACACAATTCAATAAATTTCATGGGTTTAACAACAACATTTTCATAATTACGTTTTCATCATTCACACACTTCAATCAAATTTCATGGGCTTAACAACAACATTTTCATCATTCACACAATTCAATCAAATTTCATAGGTTTAACATCAACATTTTCATCATTCACACAATTCAATCAAATTTCATAGGTTTAACATCAACGTTTTCATCCTTCACACAATTCAATCAAATTTCATGGGTTTAACAACAACATTTTCATCATCACACAATTCAATCAAACTTCATAGGTTTAACAACAACATCTTCATCATTCACACAATTCAATCAAATTTCATGGGTTTAGCAACAACATCTTCATCATTCACACAATTCAATCAAATTTCATAGGTTTAACAACAATATTTTCTTCATCATTCGCACAATTCAACCAAATTTCATAGGTTTAACAACAATTTTCATCATTCACACAATTCATTCAAATTTCATAGGTTTAACATCAATGTTTTCATCATTCCCACAATTCAATCAAATTTCATGGGTTTAACAACAACATTTTCATCATCACACAATTCAATCAAATTTCATAGGTTTAACAACAACATCTTCATCATTCACACAATTCAATCAAATTTCATGGGTTTAGCAACAACATCTTCATCATTCACACAATTCAATCAAATTTCATAGGTTTAACAACAACATTTTTCATCATTCGCACAATTCAATCAAATTTCATAGGGTTTAACAACAACATTTTCATCATCACACAATTCAATCAAATTTCATAGGTTTAACAACAACATCTTCATCATTCACACAATTCAATAAAATTTCATAGGTTTAAATAAAAGTTTTCATCATTCACACAATTCAATCAAATTTCATGGGTTTAACAACAACATTTTTATCATTCACACAATTCAATCAAATTTCATAGGTTTAACATCAACATTTTCTTCATTCACACAATTCAATCAAATTTCATAGGTTTAACAACAACATTTTCATCATTCACACAATTCATTCAAATTTCATAGGTTTAACATCAATGTTTTCATCATTCACACTATTCAATCAAATTTCATGGGTTTAACAACAACATTTTCATCATCACACAATTCAATCAAATTTCATAGGTTTAACAACAACATCTTCATCATTCACACAATTCAATCAAATTTCATGGGTTTAGCAACAACATCTTCATCATTCACACAATTCAATCAAATTTCATAAGTTTACCAACAACATTTTCTTCATTATTCGCACAATTCAATCAAATTTCATAGGTTTAACGTCAACGTTTTCATCATTCACACAATTCAATCAAATTTCATCGGTTTAACAACAACATTTTCATCATTCACACAATTCTATCAAATTTCATAGGTTTAACATTAACATTTTCATCATTCATACAATTCAATCAAATTTCATGGGTTAACAACAACATTTTCATCATCACACAATTCTATCAAAATTCATAGGTTTAACAACAATATCTTCATCATTCACACAATTCAATCAAATTCATGGGTTTAACAACAACAGTTTCATCATTCACACAATTCAATCAAATTTCTAAGGTTTAACAACAACATTTCTTCATCGTTCGCACAATTCAACCAAATTTCATAGGTTTAACATCAACGTTTTCATCATTCACACAATTCAATCAAAGTTCATGGGTTTAACAGTAACATTTCATCATTCACACAATTCAATCAAATTCATAGGTTTAACATCAACATTTTCATCATTCACACAATTCAATCAAATTTCATGGGTTTAACAACAACATTTTTATCATTCACACAATTCAATTAAATTTCATGGGTTTAACAACAACATTTTCATAATATACGTTTTCATCATTCACACACTTCAATCAAATTTCATGGGCTTAACAACAACATTTTCATCATTCACACAATTCAATCAAATTTCATAGGTTTAACATCAACATTTTCATCATTCACACAATTCAATCAAATTTCATAGGTTTAACATCAACGTTTTCATCCTTCACACAATTCAATCAAATTTCATGGGTTTAACAACAACATTTTCATCATCACACAATTCAATCAAACTTCATAGGTTTAACAACAACATCTTCATCATTCACACAATTCAATCAAATTTCATGGGTTTAGCAACAACATCTTCATCATTCACACAATTCAATCAAATTTCATAGGTTTAACAACAATATTTTCTTCATCATTCGCACAATTCAACCAAATTTCATAGGTTTAACAACAACATTTTCATCATTCACACAATTCATTCAAATTTCATAGGTTTAACATCAATGTTTTCATCATTCCCACAATTCAATCAAATTTCATGGGTTTAACAACAACATTTTCATCATCACACAATTCAATCAAATTTCATAGGTTTAACAACAACATCTTCATCATTCACACAATTCAATCAAATTTCATGGGTTTAGCAACAACATCTTCATCATTCACACAATTCAATCAAATTTCATAGGTTTAACAACAACATTTTCTTCATCATTCGCACAATTCAATCAAATTTCATAGGGTTTAACAACAACATTTTCATCATCACACAATTCAATCAAATTTCATAGGTTTAACAACAACATCTTCATCATTCACACAATTCAATAAAATTTCATAGGTTTAACATAAAAGTTTTCATCATTCCCACAATTCAATCAAATTTCATGGGTTTAACAACAACATTTTATCATTCACACAATTCAATCAAATTTCATAGGTTTAACATCAACATTTTCTTCATTCACACAATTCAATCAAATTTCATAGGTTTAACAACAACATTTTCATCATTCACACAATTCATTCAAATTTCATAGGTTTAACATCAATGTTTTCATCATTCACACTATTCAATCAAATTACATGGGTTTAACAACAACATTTTCATCATCACACAATTCAATCAAATTTCATAGGTTTAACAACAACATCTTCATCATTCACACAATTCAATCAAATTTCATGGGTTTAGCAACAGTATCTTCATCATTCACACAATTCAATCAAATTTCATAAGTTTACCAACAACATTTTCTTCATTATTCGCACAATTCAATCAAATTTCATAGGTTTAACGTCAACGTTTTCATCATTCACACAATTCAATCAAATTTCATCGGTTTAACAACAACATTTTCATCATTCACACAATTCTATCAAATTTCATAGGTTTAACATTAACATTTTCATCATTCATACAATTCAATCAAATTTCATGGGTTTAACAACAACATTTTCATCATCACACAATTCTATCAAAATTCATAGGTTTAACAACAATATCTTCATCATTCACACAATTCAATCAAATTCATGGGTTTAACAACAACAGTTTCATCATTCACACAATTCAATCAAATTTCTAAGGTTTAACAACAACATTTTCTTCATCGTTCGCACAATTCAACCAAATTTCATAGGTTTAACATCAACGTTTTCATCATTCACACAATTCAATCAAAGTTCATGGGTTTAACAGTAACATTTTCATCATTCACACAATTCAATCAAATTCATAGGTTTAACATCAACATTTTCATCATTCACACAATTCAATCAAATTTCATGGGTTTAACAACAACATTTTTATCATTCACACAATTCAATTAAATTTCATGGGTTTAACAACAACATTTCATAATTACGTTTCATCATTCACACACTTCAATCAAATTTCATGGGTTTAACAACAACATTTTCATCATTCACACAATTCAATCAAATTTCATAGGTTTAACATCAACATTTTCATCATTCACACAATTCAATCAAATTTCATAGGTTTAACATCAACGTTTTCATCATTCACACAATTCAATCAAATTTCATGGGTTTAACAACAACATTTTCATCATCACACAATTCAATCAAATTCATAGGTTTAACAACAACATCTTCATCATTCACACAATTCAATCAAATTTCATGGGTTTAACAACAACATCTTCATCATTCACACAATTCAATCAAATTTCATAGGTTTAACAACAATATTTCTTCATCATTCGCACAATTCAACCAAATTTCATAGGTTTAACAACAACATTTTCATCATTCACACAATTCAATCAAATTTCATAGGTTTAACAACAACATTTTCATCATTCACACAATTCAATCAAATTTCATGGGTTTAACAACAACATCTTCATCATTCACACAATTCAATCAAATTTCATAGGTTTAACAACAACATTTTCTTCATCATTCACACAATTCAATCAAATTTCATAGGGTTTAACAACAACATTTTCATCATCACACAATTCAATCAAATTCATAGGTTTAACAACAACATCTTCATCATTCACACAATTCAATAAAATTTCATAGGTTTAACATAAAATTTTCATCATTCACACAATTCAATCAAATTTCATGGGTTTAACAACAACATTTTTATCATTCACACAATTCAATCAAATTTCATAGGTTTAACATCAACATTTTCTTCATTCACACAATTCAATCAAATTTCATAGGTTTAACAACAACATTTTCATCATTCACACAATTCATTCAAATTTCATAGGTTTAACATCAATGTTTTCATCATTCACACTATTCAATCAAATTTCATGGGTTTAACAACAACATTTTCATCATCACACAATTCAATCAAATTTCATAGGTTTAACAACAACATCTTCATCATTCACACAATTCAATCAAATTTCATGGGTTTAGCAACAACATCTTCATCATTCACACAATTCAATCAAATTTCATAAGTTTACCAACAACATTTTCTTCATCATTCGCACAATTCAATCAAATTTCATAGGTTTAACGTCAACGTTTTCATCATTCACACAATTCAATCAAATTTCATCGGTTTAACAACAACATTTTCATCATTCACACAATTCAATCAAATTTCATAGGTTTAACATTAACATTTTCATCATTCATACAATTCAATCAAATTTCATGGGTTTAACAACAACATTTTCATCATCACACAATTCTATCAAAATTCATAGGTTTAACAACAATATCTTCATCATTCACACAATTCAATCAAATTCATGGGTTTAACAACAACAGTTTCATCATTCACACAATTCAATCAAATTTCTAAGGTTTAACAACAACATTTTCTTCATCGTTCGCACAATTCAACCAAATTTCATAGGTTTAACATCAACGTTTTCATCATTCACACAATTCAATCAAAGTTCATGGGTTTAACAGTAACATTTTCATCATTCACACAATTCAATCAAATTCATAGGTTTAACATCAACATTTTCATCATTCACACAATTCAATCAAATTTCATGGGTTTAACAACAGCATTTTTATCATTCACACAATTCAATTAAATTTCATGGGTTTAACAACAACATTTCATAATTACGTTTTCATCATTCACACACTTCAATCAAATTTCATGGGCTTAACAACAACATTTTCATCATTCACACAATTCAATCAAATTTCATAGGTTTAACATCAACATTTTCATCATTCACACAATTCAATCAAATTTCATAGGTTTAACATCAACGTTTTCATCCTTCACACAATTCAATCAAATTTCATGGGTTTAACAACAACATTTTCATCATCACACAATTCAATCAAATTCATAGGTTTAACAACAACATCTTCATCATTCACACAATTCAATCAAATTTCATGGGTTTAGCAACAACATCTTCATCATTCACACAATTCAATCAAATTTCATAGGTTTAACAACAATATTTTCTTCATCATTCGCACAATTCAATCAAATTTCATAGGTTTAACAACAACATTTTCATCATTCACACAATTCATTCAAATTTCATAGGTTTAACATCAATGTTTTCATCATTCACACTATTCAATCAAATTTCATGGGTTTAACAACAACATTTTCATCATCACACAATTCAATCAAATTTCATAGGTTTAACAACAACATCTTCATCATTCACACAATTCAATCAAATTTCATGGGTTTAGCAACAACATCTTCATCATTCACACAATTCAATCAAATTTCATAGGTTTAACAACAACATTTTCTTCATCATTCGCACAATTCAATCAAATTTCATAGGGTTTAACAACAACATTTTCATCATCACACAATTCAATCAAATTTCATAGGTTTAACAACAACATCTTCATCATTCACACAATTCAATAAAATTTCATAGGTTTAACATAAAAGTTTTCATCATTCCCACAATTCAATCAAATTTCATGGGTTTAACAACAACATTTTTATCATTCACACAATTCAATCAAATTTCATAGGTTTAACATCAACATTTTCTTCATTCACACAATTCAATCAAATTTCATAGGTTTAACAACAACATTTTCATCATTTACACAATTCATTCAAATTTCATAGGTTTAACATCAATGTTTTCATCATTCACACTATTCAATCAAATTACATGGGTTTAACAACAACATTTTCATCATCACACAATTCAATCAAATTTCATAGGTTTAACAACAACATCTTCATCATTCACACAATTCAATCAAATTTCATGGGTTTAGCAACAAATCTTCATCATTCACACAATTCAATCAAATTTCATAAGTTTACCAACAACATTTTCTTCATTATTCGCACAATTCAATCAAATTTCATAGGTTTAACGTCAACGTTTTCATCATTCACACAATTCAATCAAATTTCATCGGTTTAACAACAACATTTTCATCATTCACACAATTCTATCAAATTTCATAGGTTTAACATTAACATTTTCATCATTCATACAATTCAATCAAATTTCATGGGTTTAACAACAACATTTTCATCATCACACAATTCTATCAAAATTCATAGGTTTAACAACAATATCTTCATCATTCACACAATTCAATCAAATTCATGGGTTTAACAACAACAGTTTCATCATTCACACAATTCAATCAAATTTCTAAGGTTTAACAACAACATTTTCTTCATCGTTCGCACAATTCAACCAAATTTCATAGGTTTAACATCAACGTTTTCATCATTCACACAATTCAATCAAAGTTCATGGGTTTAACAGTAACATTTTCATCATTCACACAATTCAATCAAATTCATAGGTTTAACATCAACATTTTCATCATTCACACAATTCAATCAAATTTCATGGGTTTAACAACAACATTTTTATCATTCACACAATTCAATTAAATTTCATGGGTTTAACAACAACATTTTCATAATATACGTTTTCATCATTCACACACTTCAATCAAATTTCATGGGCTTAACAACAACATTTTCATCATTCACACAATTCAATCAAATTTCATAGGTTTAACATCAACATTTTCATCATTCACACAATTCAATCAAATTTCATAGGTTTAACATCAACGTTTTCATCATTCACACAATTCAATCAAATTTCATGGGTTTAACAACAACATTTTCATCATCACACAATTCAATCAAATTTCATAGGTTTAACAACAACATCTTCATCATTCACACAATTCAATCAAATTTCATGGGTTTAACAACAACATCTTCATCATTCACACAATTCAATCAAATTTCATAGGTTTAACACAATATTTTCATCATTCACACAATTCAATCAAATTTCATAGGTTTAACAACAACATTTTCATCATTCACACAATTCAATCAAATTTCATAGGTTTAACAACAACATCTTCATCATTCACACAATTCAATCAAATTTCATGGGTTTAACAACAACATCTTCATCATTCACACAATTCAATCAAATTTCATAGGTTTAACAACAACATTTTCTTCATCATTCGCACAATTCAATCAAATTTCATAGGGTTTAACAACAACATTTTCATCATCACACAATTCAATCAAAATTCATAGGTTTAACAACAACATCTTCATCATTCACACAATTCAATAAAATTTCATAGGTTTAACATAAAAGTTTTCATCATTCCCACAATTCAATCAAATTTCATGGGTTTAACAACAACATTTTTATCATTCACACAATTCAATCAAATTTCATAGGTTTAACATCAACATTTTCTTCATTCACACAATTCAATCAAATTTCATAGGTTTAACAACAACATTTTCATCATTTACACAATTCATTCAAATTTCATAGGTTTAACATCAATGTTTTCATCATTCACACTATTCAATCAAATTTCATGGGTTTAACAACAACATTTTCATCATCACACAATTCAATCAAATTTCATAGGTTTAACAACAACATCTTCATCATTCACACAATTCAATCAAATTTCATGGGTTTAGCAACAACATCTTCATCATTCACACAATTCAATCAAATTTCATAAGTTTACCAACAACATTTTCTTCATCATTCGCACAATTCAATCAAATTTCATAGGTTTAACGTCAACGTTTTCATCATTCACACAATTCAATCAAATTTCATCGGTTTAACAACAACATTTTCATCATTCACACAATTCTATCAAATTTCATAGGTTTAACATTAACATTTTCATCATTCATACAATTCAATCAAATTTCATGGGTTTAACAACAACATTTTCATCATCACACAATTCTATCAAAATTCATAGGTTTAACAACAATATCTTCATCATTCACACAATTCAATCAAATTCATGGGTTTAACAACAACAGTTTCATCATTCACACAATTCAATCAAATTTCTAAGGTTTAACAACAACATTTTCTTCATCGTTCGCACAATTCAACCAAATTTCATAGGTTTAACATCAACGTTTTCATCATTCACACAATTCAATCAAAGTTCATGGGTTTAACAGTAACATTTTCATCATTCACACAATTCAATCAAATTCATAGGTTTAACATCAACATTTTCATCATTCACACAATTCAATCAAATTTCATGGGTTTAACAACAGCATTTTTATCATTCACACAATTCAATTAAATTTCATGGGTTTAACAACAACATTTTCATAATTCACGTTTTCATCATTCACACACTTCAATCAAATTTCATGGGCTTAACAACAACATTTTCATCATTCACACAATTCAATCAAATTTCATAGGTTTAACATCAACATTTTCATCATTCACACAATTCAATCAAATTTCATAGGTTTAACATCAACGTTTTCATCCTTCACACAATTCAATCAAATTTCATGGGTTTAACAACAACATTTTCATCATCACACAATTCAATCAAACTTCATAGGTTTAACAACAACATCTTCATCATTCACACAATTCAATCAAATTTCATGGGTTTAGCAACAACATCTTCATCATTCACACAATTCAATCAAATTTCATAGGTTTAACAACAATATTTTCTTCATCATTCGCACAATTCAACCAAATTTCATAGGTTTAACAACAACATTTTCATCATTCACACAATTCATTCAAATTTCATAGGTTTAACATCAATGTTTTCATCATTCCCACTATTCAATCAAATTTCATGGGTTTAACAACAACATTTTCATCATCACACAATTCAATCAAATTTCATAGGTTTAACAACAACATCTTCATCATTCACACAATTCAATCAAATTTCATGGGTTTAGCAACAACATCTTCATCATTCACACAATTCAATCAAATTTCATAGGTTTAACAACAACATTTTCTTCATCATTCGCACAATTCAATCAAATTTCATAGGGTTTAACAACAACATTTTCATCATCACACAATTCAATCAAATTTCATAGGTTTAACAACAACATCTTCATCATTCACACAATTCAATAAATTTCATAGGTTTAACATCAACGTTTTCATCATTCCCACAATTCAATCAAATTTCATGGGTTTAACAACAACATTTTTATCATTCACACAATTCAATCAAATTTCATAGGTTTAACATCAACATTTTCTTCATTCACACAATTCAATCAAATTTCATAGGTTTAACAACAACATTTTCATCATTCACACAATTCATTCAAATTTCATAGGTTTAACATCAATGTTTTCATCATTCACACTATTCAATCAAATTACATGGGTTTAACAACAACATTTTCATCATCACACAATTCAATCAAATTTCATAGGTTTAACAACAACATCTTCATCATTCACACAATTCAATCAAATTTCATGGGTTTAGCAACAACATCTTCATCATTCACACAATTCAATCAAATTTCATAAGTTTACCAACAACATTTTCTTCATCATTCGCACAATTCAATCAAATTTCATAGGTTTAACGTCAACGTTTTCATCATTCACACAATTCAATCAAATTTCATCGGTTTAACAACAACATTTTCATCATTCACACAATTCTATCAAATTTCATAGGTTTAACATTAACATTTTCATCATTCATACAATTCAATCAAATTTCATGGGTTTAACAACAACATTTTCATCATCACACAATTCTATCAAAATTCATAGGTTTAACAACAATATCTTCATCATTCACACAATTCAATCAAATTCATGGGTTTAACAACAACAGTTTCATCATTCACACAATTCAATCAAATTTCTAAGGTTTAACAACAACATTTTCTTCATCGTTCGCACAATTCAACCAAATTTCATAGGTTTAACATCAACGTTTTCATCATTCACACAATTCAATCAAAGTTCATGGGTTTAACAGTAACATTTTCATCATTCACACAATTCAATCAAATTCATAGGTTTAACATCAACATTTTCATCATTCACACAATTCAATCAAATTTCATGGGTTTAACAACAGCATTTTTATCATTCACACAATTCAATTAAATTTCATGGGTTTAACAACAACATTTTCATAATTCACTTTTCATCATTCACACACTTCAATCAAATTTCATGGGCTTAACAACAACATTTTCATCATTCACACAATTCAATCAAATTTCATAGGTTTAACATCAACATTTTCATCATTCACACAATTCAATCAAATTTCATAGGTTTAACATCAACGTTTTCATCCTTCACACAATTCAATCAAATTTCATGGGTTTAACAACAACATTTTCATCATCACACAATTCAATCAAACTTCATAGGTTTAACAACAACATCTTCATCATTCACACAATTCAATCAAATTTCATGGGTTTAGCAACAACATCTTCATCATTCACACAATTCAATCAAATTTCATAGGTTTAACAACAATATTTTCTTCATCATTCGCACAATTCAACCAAATTTCATAGGTTTAACAACAACATTTTCATCATTCACACAATTCATTCAAATTTCATAGGTTTAACATCAATGTTTTCATCATTCCCACTATTCAATCAAATTTCATGGGTTTAACAACAACATTTTCATCATCACACAATTCAATCAAATTTCATAGGTTTAACAACAACATCTTCATCATTCACACAATTCAATCAAATTTCATGGGTTTAGCAACAACATCTTCATCATTCACACAATTCAATCAAATTTCATAGGTTTAACAACAACATTTTCTTCATCATTCGCACAATTCAATCAAATTTCATAGGGTTTAACAACAACATTTTCATCATCACACAATTCAATCAAATTTCATAGGTTTAACAACAACATCTTCATCATTCACACAATTCAATAAAATTTCATAGGTTTAACATCAACGTTTTCATCATTCACACAATTCAATCAAATTTCATGGGTTTAACAACAACATTTTATCATTCACACAATTCAATCAAATTTCATAGGTTTAACATCAACATTTTCTTCATTCACACAATTCAATCAAATTTCATAGGTTTAACAACAACATTTTCATCATTCACACAATTCATTCAAATTTCATAGGTTTAACATCAATGTTTTCATCATTCACACTATTCAATCAAATTTCATGGGTTTAACAACAACATTTTCATCATCACACAATTCAATCAAATTTCATAGGTTTAACAACAACATCTTCATCATTCACACAATTCAATCAAATTTCATGGGTTTAGCAACAACATCTTCATCATTCACACAATTCAATCAAATTTCATAAGTTTACCAACAACATTTTCTTCATCATTCGCACAATTCAATCAAATTTCATAGGTTTAACGTCAACGTTTTCATCATTCACACAATTCAATCAAATTTCATCGGTTTAACAACAACATTTTCATCATTCACACAATTCTATCAAATTTCATAGGTTTAACATTAACATTTTCATCATTCATACAATTCAATCAAATTTCATGGGTTTAACAACAACATTTTCATCATCACACAATTCTATCAAAATTCATAGGTTTAACAACAATATCTTCATCATTCACACAATTCAATCAAATTCATGGGTTTAACAACAACAGTTTCATCATTCACACAATTCAATCAAATTTCTAAGGTTTAACAACAACATTTTCTTCATCGTTCGCACAATTCAACCAAATTTCATAGGTTTAACATCAACGTTTTCATCATTCACACAATTCAATCAAAGTTCATGGGTTTAACAGTAACATTTTCATCATTCACACAATTCAATCAAATTCATAGGTTTAACATCAACATTTTCATCATTCACACAATTCAATCAAATTTCATGGGTTTAACAACAACATTTTTATCATTCACACAATTCAATTAAATTTCATGGGTTTAACAACAACATTTTCATAATTCACTTTTCATCATTCACACACTTCAATCAAATTTCATGGGCTTAACAACAACATTTTCATCATTCACACAATTCAATCAAATTTCATAGGTTTAACATCAACATTTTCATCATTCACACAATTCAATCAAATTTCATAGGTTTAACATCAACGTTTTCATCCTTCACACAATTCAATCAAATTTCATGGGTTTAACAACAACATTTTCATCATCACACAATTCAATCAAACTTCATAGGTTTAACAACAACATCTTCATCATTCACACAATTCAATCAAATTTCATGGGTTTAGCAACAACATCTTCATCATTCACACAATTCAATCAAATTTCATAGGTTTAACAACAATATTTTCTTCATCATTCGCACAATTCAACCAAATTTCATAGGTTTAACAACAACATTTTCATCATTCACACAATTCATTCAAATTTCATAGGTTTAACATCAATGTTTTCATCATTCCCACTATTCAATCAAATTTCATGGGTTTAACAACAACATTTTCATCATCACACAATTCAATCAAATTTCATAGGTTTAACAACAACATCTTCATCATTCACACAATTCAATCAAATTTCATGGGTTTAGCAACAACATCTTCATCATTCACACAATTCAATCAAATTTCATAGGTTTAACAACAACATTTTCTTCATCATTCGCACAATTCAATCAAATTTCATAGGGTTTAACAACAACATTTCATCATCACACAATTCAATCAAATTTCATAGGTTTAACAACAACATCTTCATCATTCACACAATTCAATAAAATTTCATAGGTTTAACACAACGTTTTCATCATTCACACAATTCAATCAAATTTCATGGGTTTAACAACAACATTTTTATCATTCACACAATTCAATCAAATTTCATAGGTTTAACATCAACATTTTCTTCATTCACACAATTCAATCAAATTTCATAGGTTTAACAACAACATTTTCATCATTCACACAATTCATTCAAATTTCATAGGTTTAACATCAATGTTTTCATCATTCACACTATTCAATCAAATTTCATGGGTTTAACAACAACATTTTCATCATCACACAATTCAATCAAATTTCATAGGTTTAACAACAACATCTTCATCATTCACACAATTCAATCAAATTTCATGGGTTTAGCAACAACATCTTCATCATTCACACAATTCAATCAAATTTCATAAGTTTAGCAACAACATTTCTTCATCATTCGCACAATTCAATCAAATTTCATAGGTTTAACGTCAACGTTTTCATCATTCACACAATTCAATCAAATTTCATCGGTTTAACAACAACATTTTCATCATTCACACAATTCTATCAAATTTCATAGGTTTAACATTAACATTTTCATCATTCATACAATTCAATCAAATTTCATGGGTTTAACAACAACATTTTCATCATCACACAATTCTATCAAAATTCATAGGTTTAACAACAATATCTTCATCATTCACACAATTCAATCAAATTCATGGGTTTAACAACAACAGTTTCATCATTCACACAATTCAATCAAATTTCTAAGGTTTAACAACAACATTTTCTTCATCGTTCGCACAATTCAACCAAATTTCATAGGTTTAACATCAACGTTTTCATCATTCACACAATTCAATCAAAGTTCATGGGTTTAACAGTAACATTTTCATCATTCACACAATTCAATCAAATTCATAGGTTTAACATCAACATTTTCATCATTCACACAATTCAATCAAATTTCATGGGTTTAACAACAACATTTTATCATTCACACAATTCAATTAAATTTCATGGGTTTAACAACAACATTTTCATAATTCACGTTTTCATCATTCACACACTTCAATCAAATTTCATGGGCTTAACAACAACATTTTCATCATTCACACAATTCAATCAAATTTCATAGGTTTAACATCAACATTTTCATCATTCACACAATTCAATCAAATTTCATAGGTTTAACATCAACGTTTTCATCCTTCACACAATTCAATCAAATTTCATGGGTTTAACAACAACATTTTCATCATCACACAATTCAATCAAATTCATAGGTTTAACAACAACATCTTCATCATTCACACAATTCAATCAAATTTCATGGGTTTAGCAACAACATCTTCATCATTCACACAATTCAATCAAATTTCATAGGTTTAACAACAATATTTTCTTCATCATTCGCACAATTCAACCAAATTTCATAGGTTTAACAACAACATTTTCATCATTCACACAATTCATTCAAATTTCATAGGTTTAACATCAATGTTTTCATCATTCCCACTATTCAATCAAATTTCATGGGTTTAACAACAACATTTTCATCATCACACAATTCAATCAAATTTCATAGGTTTAACAACAACATCTTCATCATTCACACAATTCAATCAAATTTCATGGGTTTAGCAACAACATCTTCATCATTCACACAATTCAATCAAATTTCATAGGTTTAACAACAACATTTTCTTCATCATTCGCACAATTCAATCAAATTTCATAGGGTTTAACAACAACATTTTCATCATCACACAATTCAATCAAATTTCATAGGTTTAACAACAACATCTTCATCATTCACACAATTCAATAAAATTTCATAGGTTTAACATAAAAGTTTTCATCATTCCCACAATTCAATCAAATTTCATGGGTTTAACAACAACATTTTATCATTCACACAATTCAATCAAATTTCATAGGTTTAACATCAACATTTTCTTCATTCACACAATTCAATCAAATTTCATAGGTTTAACAACAACATTTTCATCATTCACACAATTCATTCAAATTTCATAGGTTTAACATCAATGTTTTCATCATTCACACTATTCAATCAAATTTCATGGGTTTAACAACAACATTTTCATCATCACACAATTCAATCAAATTTCATAGGTTTAACAACAACATCTTCATCATTCACACAATTCAATCAAATTTCATGGGTTTAGCAACAACATCTTCATCATTCACACAATTCAATCAAATTTCATAAGTTTACCAACAACATTTTCTTCATATTCGCACAATTCAATCAAATTTCATAGGTTTAACGTCAACGTTTTCATCATTCACACAATTCAATCAAATTTCATCGGTTTAACAACAACATTTTCATCATTCACACAATTCTATCAAATTTCATAGGTTTAACATTAACATTTTCATCATTCATACAATTCAATCAAATTTCATGGGTTTAACAACAACATTTTCATCATCACACAATTCTATCAAAATTCATAGGTTTAACAACAATATCTTCATCATTCACACAATTCAATCAAATTCATGGGTTTAACAACAACAGTTTCATCATTCACACAATTCAATCAAATTTCTAAGGTTTAACAACACATTTTCTTCATCGTTCGCACAATTCAACCAAATTTCATAGGTTTAACATCAACGTTTTCATCATTCACACAATTCAATCAAAGTTCATGGGTTTAACAGTAACATTTTCATCATTCACACAATTCAATCAAATTCATAGGTTTAACATCAACATTTTCATCATTCACACAATTCAATCAAATTTCATGGGTTTAACAACAACATTTTATCATTCACACAATTCAATTAAATTTCATGGGTTTAACAACAACATTTTCATAATTCACGTTTTCATCATTCACACACTTCAATCAAATTTCATGGGCTTAACAACAACATTTTCATCATTCACACAATTCAATCAAATTTCATAGGTTTAACATCAACATTTTCATCATTCACACAATTCAATCAAATTTCATAGGTTTAACATCAACGTTTTCATCCTTCACACAATTCAATCAAATTTCATGGGTTTAACAACAACATTTTCATCATCACACAATTCAATCAAACTTCATAGGTTTAACAACAACATCTTCATCATTCACACAATTCAATCAAATTTCATGGGTTTAGCAACAACATTTCATCATTCACACAATTCAATCAAATTTCATAGGTTTAACAACAATATTTTCTTCATCATTCGCACAATTCAATCAAATTTCATAGGTTTAACAACAACATTTTCATCATTCACACAATTCATTCAAATTTCATAGGTTTAACATCAATGTTTTCATCATTCACACTATTCAATCAAATTTCATGGGTTTAACAACAACATTTTCATCATCACACAATTCAATCAAATTTCATAGGTTTAACAACAACATCTTCATCATTCACACAATTCAATCAAATTTCATGGGTTTAACAACAACATCTTCATCATTCACACAATTCAATCAAATTTCATAGGTTTAACAACAACATTTCTTCATCATTCGCACAATTCAATCAAATTTCATAGGGTTTAACAACAACATTTTCATCATCACACAATTCAATCAAATTCATAGGTTTAACAACAACATCTTCATCATTCACACAATTCAATCAAATTTCATAGGTTTAAACCAACGTTTCATCATTCACACAATTCAATCAAATTTCATGGGTTTAACAACAACATTTTATCATTCACACAATTCAATCAAATTTCATAGGTTTAACATCAACATTTTCTTCATTCACACAATTCAATCAAATTTCATAGGTTTAACAACAACATTTTCATCATTCACACAATTCATTCAATTTCATAGGTTTAACATCAATGTTTTCATCATTCACACTATTCAATCAAATTTCATGGGTTTAACAACAACATTTTCATCATCACACAATTCAATCAAATTTCATAGGTTTAACAACAACATCTTCATCATTCACACAATTCAATCAAATTTCATGGGTTTAGCACAACATCTTCATCATTCACACAATTCAATCAAATTTCATAAGTTTAACCAACAACATTTTCTTCATCATTCGCACAATTCAATCAAATTTCATAGGTTTAACGTCAACGTTTTCATCATTCACACAATTCAATCAAATTTCATCGGTTTAACAACAACATTTTCATCATTCACACAATTCTATCAAATTTCATAGGTTTAACATTAACATTTTCATCATTCATACAATTCAATCAAATTTCATGGGTTTAACAACAACATTTTCATCATCACAATTCTATCAAAATTCATAGGTTAACAACAATATCTTCATCATTCACACAATTCAATCAAATTCATGGGTTTACAACAACAGTTTCATCATTCACACAATTCAATCAATTTCTAAGGTTTAACAACAACATTTTCTTCATCATTCGCACAATTCAACCAAATTTCATAGGTTTAACATCAAGTTTTCATCATTCACACAATTCAATCAAAGTTCATGGGTTTAACAGTAACATTTTCATCATTCACACAATTCAATCAAATTCATAGGTTTAACATCAACATTTTCATCATTCACACAATTCAATCAAATTTCATGGGTTTAACAACACATTTTTATCATTCACACAATTCAATTAAATTTCATGGGTTTAACAACAACATTTTCATAATTCACTTTTTCATCATCACACACTTCAATCAAATTTCATGGGCTTAACAACAACATTTTCATCATTCACACAATTCAATCAAATTTCATAGGTTTAACATCAACATTTCATCATTCACACAATTCAATCAAATTTCATAGGTTTAACATCAACGTTTTCATCCTTCACACAATTCAATCAAATTTCATGGGTTTAACAACAACATTTTCATCATCACACAATTCAATCAAATTTCATAGGTTTAACAACAACATCTTCATCATTCACACAATTCAATCAAATTTCATGGGTTTAACAACAACATCTTCATCATTCACACAATTCAATCAAATTTCATAGGTTTAACAACAATATTTTCTTCATCATTCGCACAATTCAACCAAATTTCATAGGTTTAACAACAACATTTTCATCATTCACACAATTCATTCAAATTTCATAGGTTTAACATCAACATGTTTTCATCATTCCACTATTCAATCAAATTTCATGGGTTTAACAACAACATTTTCATCATCACACAATTCAATCAAATTTCATAGGTTTAACAACAACATCTTCATCATTCACACAATTCAATCAAATTTCATGGGTTTAACAACAACATCTTCATCATTCACACAATTCAATCAAATTTCATAGGTTTAACAACAACATTTTCTTCATCATTCACACAATTCAATCAAATTTCATGGGTTTAACAACAACATTTTCATCATTCACACAATTCAATCAAATTTCATAGGTTTAACATCAACATTTTCATCATTCACACAATTCAATCAAATTTCATAGGTTTAACATCAAAGTTTTCATCATTCACACAATTCAATCAAATTTCATGGGTTTAACAACAACATTTTATCATCACACAATTCAATCAAATTTCATAGGTTTAACAACAACATCTTCATCATTCACACAATTCAATCAAATTTCATGGTTTAACAACAACATCTTCATCATTCACACAATTCAATCAAATTTCATAGGTTTAACAACACATTTTCTTCATCATTCACAATTCAATCAAATTTCATAGGTTTAACAACAACATTTTCATCATTCACACAATTCAATCAAATTTCATAGGTTTAACATCAACATTTTCATCATTCACAAATTCAATCAAATTTCATGGGTTTAACAACAACATTTTCATCATCACAAATTCAATCAAATTCATAGGTTTAACACAACATCTTCATCATTCACACAATTCAATCAAATTTCATGGGTTTAACAACAACATTTCATCATTCACACAATTCAATCAAATTTCATAGGTTTAACAACAACATTTTCATCATTCACACAATTCAATCAAATTTCATAGGTTAACAACAACATTTTCATCATCACACAATTCAATCAAATTTCATAGGTTTAACAACAACATTTTCATCATTCACACAATTCAATCAAATTCATAGGTTAACAACAAATTTCATCATTCACACAATTCAATCAAATTTCATGGGTTTAACAACAACATTTTTATCATTCACACAATTCAATCAAATTTCATAGGTTTAACAACAACATTTCTTCATTCACACAATTCAATCAAATTCATAGGTTTAACAACAACATTTCATCATTCACACAATTCATTCAAATTTCATAGGTTTAACATCAACATTTTCATCATTCACACAATTCAATCAAATTCATGGGTTAACAACAAAATTTCATCATCACACAATTCAATCAAATTCATAGGTTTAACAACAACATCTTCATCATTCACACAATTCAATCAAATTTCATGGGTTTAGCAAAACATCTTCATCATTCACACAATTCAATCAAATTCATAAGTTTACCAACACATTTTCTTCATCATTCGCACAATTCAATCAAATTTCATAGGTTTAACATCAACGTTTTCATCATTCACACAATTCAATCAAATTTCATAGGTTTAACAACAACATTTCATCATTCACACAATTATCAAATTTCATAGGTTTAACATAAACATTTTCATCATTCACACAATTCAATCAAATTTCATGGGTTTAACAACAACATTTTCATCATCACACAATTCAATCAAATTTCATAGGTTTAACAACAATATCTTCATCATTCACACAATTCAATCAAATTCATGGGTTTAACAACAACAGTTTCATCATTCACACAATTCAATCAAATTCTAGGTTTAACAACAACATTTTCTTCATCGTTCGCACAATTCAATCAAATTCATAGGTTTAACATCAACATTTTCATCATTCACACAATTCAATCAAA
>NW_026113374.1:0-26740 GCF_024323335.1 Lathyrus oleraceus | reverse complement strand
AGCCAAGCAAAACCTAACTTGTACAGAACAGCAAGTCTAAACTAAACTAACTTGCACAGGGAAGCAAGTCAAAACAAACATTACACGCACAGGTTAGCACACACTATTACCAAACGAGGGGCTCACAACAAGGGTTAGGTTTAGTCGAGGGGTTCATATTAACCTCAACCAAACAACACCTCTGGGAACTGGTAGATGTTGCTCTTAACCTTGACATTGAGGGCCAAGGTGAAGCAGATGAAGGGTGAGTGAAGATGAGACTTCACAGCTCTTATCCTGGCCTGGGAGAGCTTAAGACAAGAATGTGTGGGTTCAGAAAGTGGGGAACCCTTCTACACATTTGATACTGACTCAATGTACAATTGTACAAGATCTTGGGTTTGTATCTGCAATGCATCAACACAGTGGTGTGAGCAAAGCAGATGACACACAGAAATACGCAGGGGATCGGTTGCATATCCCTTGGGTTTGCCAATTGCCTCTTCACTTAGGAGGTCTTTGACTCTATACAAGGAACAAATTAAACATCCACAAACATTGCCTCTTAAGGGGGACTTCAGACAGTTGCCTGGCCAAGTAACAGGCCCAGGTCTTCCAGACTACATGAAGATTAGAAATATACCCTCAATGCAAATTGCTTATATAAGCAAAGCAAAGCAAAAGTTCCAAGGAACTGAGCAACTAAAAGCACCTGAAATAGTCAAGCAGACATTATTATACAACTTCAAAACAAAGCAAAAGGAAAACAGACATCAACAGTTAATCAAGCAAATGGATGTGCAAGGCCCAAGGCTTAAGGCATGTGAGCCAAGCCAACCTACAAACAAACAAGTTAGACAATGATATTCAAGCAAGCTCAATCAAAAAGAATTGGTCTCATTGGTCATTTGTTGGTCAACCTGAAAACATGAGCTCAAAGGTGAGTAACAGGACCACTAGGGCAAGCCTAGGGTGAAAAATGAATGAGAAAGTCAAACAGCAAAAGCAATGTCAATCAAAATCAAATTCAAACATTTAGGAAGCAAACCCAATTGGTTTCATGTTCATATCATGCATCATCATCATTTCATAAACAATTAGGTCAAAGCATGGCATTTAGAAGCTCATAGAAGTCAACAGCAAGACTTGCATCAAAAGCAATCTCAAACATTTCCAAAAATCACCAAATAAATCATGGTCAATCAACAACCCACAGCATGGTAAGCATGTCAAATTTCATCTCATTTGGACAAGAGGGAAGGCAGTCAATGAAAAATCAGAAAGTCAAAGCATTTTGAACATGCTCAAAGAAGTCAACCAAACATGCATCAACTTAGAAAAATCATAAATCAGAGATGGTGTATGATAAATGAATGGGACTAAAACCATGGCAAAGCTTAGGATGTCTAGTTATCTCATGTAAAAATTTCATGTCCATCTAATAAAGTATGAGAATTTCACAAATGAAATGGCAAACATGCATCACAAAAAGTCAACATTTTGGTCAAACAGGGAGAAAATCTCAAACAATTAGGAAATGCCTCAAATAATTCCACAAAAAATCACATACCAACTAGACATACAAGAGCTCAATCATGCAAAAAATCAGATTAATTGGAGGTCAAGAAGCATGGATACAAAAATCAACAAGTTGCACATCAATGGTGTGACACAAATTGTCACACCCTACTTCAAAAATTCACAATTCACAACCAGATAAGAGAAATTCACAAACTCTATATCAAAATAAACATGAATGAGTCTAGTTTGTGCTCAAAAAAGTTTCAAGTCCATAGGATAAGTTATGACAATTTCACAAAGGATTTGGCAAGATGTACAAGAAAGGATACATGTCACAAACCAATAGCCAAATAAAATCCAATGATCAAAAATTCTGGAAAAATTATGATAAAAAAGTAGAGATCATGATGAAGATTTAGCGAAAATTCCCATGAGAAATGGATTTAAAATGAATGATTTATGATTTTTGCAAGTAAGCCATGCCAAATGAAATAAAAATGAGAAATTAAATGAATTAATTTGGATTTATTAATGGCCGGATGGCATTTTGGTAAATAGGAATGTCACTTAACAATGCACGGTCGTTTGGGCACGGCCAGGAAATAACATGATTGGCTCATGGGCCAACAGTGCCATGCAGCACGTGAAAAACCAGTTTCTGGGCAAGGCAATGGAAACCTAGGGTTTTAACATGAACAGCATGAATGCTCATCTTCCCAAATCGAGTTCATCAAAGATTTTTCCAGAAAATGAAATTGGACACACACAAATGATCAGCAAGCAATGACAAACACGAATCCATTATCAATTTTCACTAAAAACACACTATGGATCCTGAATCGAGCAAAATATGTTTCATCACCAAACTTTATTTCAGCATAACTCGAGCAATAATCAACCATTTTAAAAAGTAAGACCATCACAAAGCTCAGCATGGAGAGATCTTTCTAAAACATGTATTGATTTGATGAAATAATGAGATCGAAATTTTACCAGTTTTGAAGAACAGTTGGGATTCGATGGTTGTTTGGATGTTTATGCTTGAAACAGGTGCTCACAAAGCTTCCACAAGGTGAATGGTGAAGGATGTTTAGCTCAGGAATCTTTGAAATAGCTCCATTCGAATCTTGCCATGGAAGTGTTCTGAGTAACAGTGCTTGTAAAGGGCTTTACAGTTAGTGGATCATGCTTGACAGCTGCTCAGAAGTGATGGTAGATGATGAAAACAAAAGCCAGCTCGAGTTCTTTGGAGCTTTTGGAGGATTTTGAAAGATGATGAAAATGAGTTTTTGAGAGCAAGTGTTTTTCTGTGATATCTTGTGGCTGCTAGGGTTTCTTTCAGCAGGAAAATGATGAATATATACTCTGTTTTGTGGTACTGATCAAGGTTCATGAAAAAGTGGAATGGAGTTGGTGAAAAGTGTCCTTTTGCCAATTTTCAAGCAAGTTGGTGATGGGTGTGTGTACTGCACGAAAATGGGCTTTGAACATGTCCAAAATATGATTTCTGAACATATTTGATTGGCCAAATGGTTGGAAATGGTTATTTTGAAAGTCATTTTCAACCTCACTTGAAATTAATTCATGCAAGTCCAAAAATGCCATTTTGATTGGTAATGTTTTGGTGCATGATGGTTACATTTTTGGAAAGAGGGGATCAAATGTGACTTGTGGAAAAAACCCCACCAAATTGGCCAAATGGTTTGAGAGATATGGCCTTTTGAAGTTCAAAATTTCTGAAAATGATTGATCATAACTTGCCAACCATACATGGGAATTGAGTGTTCTTGGACTTTTGGAAATGGGAGAACAAGATCTTCAACTTTCATGTTGGGCAAAAATTCATTTGAAGCTTGTATCATGATGTAAGTTTGAGGATCAAGACTTTCCATTTTTGGCAGGTTTCAATTACAGGTCCAGTTTCTATTTTTGGAAATTTCTGATCTGGCTTCAAATTCTTCCATGATGGTGTTTGACATGATATATGAGGCCTATTTGGACATGAATGAGCTCTCTCAAACCAAATCCCACCATCAAAACCATAAAATCAACACAGTTGACCAAGTTGACTTTTTAGGGTTTCTGACTGACTGTGCATTGACTGATGACTTCTGAACATCCAATCCTTGACCAAAACACTTCAAATGGATCCCCAAGTCATGTGAACATGTTGGACCAACCCTAGGGCCTTGGCTCCTTGAGAAATGCACTTGCTTGCTTGACTGACTGATCTCCTGACCAGTTTGACCTAATTCTCTGATGGCTTGCACTTGAGGCAAATGGGACAATGCAATGCTATGCAGTGGACCATGTTATGTTATGACCTAATATGAGAATGTATGTACAATGATAGGTGCAAATTTGAGGTGCTACAGCTGCCCCTATTCAATCAGCTGGGAACCCGAACGGATGAGAGCAACGGCTGTCAGACTTTCAGGGTAAACAGGGATTGAATACCAAGAACCGTAGAAATTTGCACTCTGCCGGATATGATACAAGAGAACCACGTCATTTACCGATGACGCCTGCAATTGACAACTTCAGAAAGGCGAAACCATTTACCGATGGTTAGAAACTGGAAACTTGATATTTACCGATATCAACTTCAGCAAGACCATTTACCGATGGCTGCTGGGAAACAACTCTGATGTAAAAGGAAGCAAGACCATTTACCGATGGTGGCTTCAAAGAAACTTGACATTTACCGATATCAACTTCAACTCGACCATTTACCGATGGCTACTGCAACTGGGGATCCGATATTTACCGATATCGAAGAAAACGGGGCCATTTACCGATGGCGGATAAAACTGGGCATTCAATATTTACCGATATCGAAGCATACGGGGCCATTTACCGATGGCGTCTCCACTTGGGGAGGAACAAAATCTTTGTGGTGTAATCAGACAAGACGTTTACCGACGACTTCTGGGGATCTTGATTTTATCAACAAGGAAACAAAGCATGACCAGACATTTACCGATGACTGGGATGAGACTCGACGTTTACCGACATCGAAAGATGATGTTTACCGACATCAAAAAAAACGACCAGACATTTACCGATGACCGGGGAACACTTCACTAAGGGAAAAAACAATATTTGCAACTGGAAACCAGATAGGACATTTACCGATGACTCTACTGGGGATCTCTAGCTGGGGATTATCAGACATTTACCGATGACTGCAGAAAAGACTCGATGTTTACCGACATCGAAAGATGATGTTTACCGACATCAAAAAATGACCAGACATTTACCGATGACTGGGGAGAAACCCGATGTTTACAGACACCGAAACAATGGTGTTTACCGACACCAAAAATGATGACCAGACATTTACTGATGACTGGGGAGAATACCCGATGTTTACAGACACCGAAACAATGGTGTTTACCGACACCAAACAAAGAAACACACGCGGGTGCTGGCATGACACTTACCGGTATCACAAGAACGACATCTTAGATATGTCAAGGCAAGGTTGACCACTTGCTGGGGGTCTCACTGGGGAGAAACAAACTTTCTGTCACCAACGGGTGAGGTAATAAACCTCTGTGGGGATATCAATCCTGAATGCTGTCAAGAGCAACTGTAGCAGACTTGCTGTGCTGATGTTGAATGAAATGATCCGCCTCTGCCGGGGATACGGTCTGGTGAGGTTAACACATGAATGCATATGTTTGAATTTTTCTATGGCGTAATGCTCCATATTGAATGGGAATGCTACGCAGTTTGAGGATGCAATGATCACTAAAATGCAAAATGCAAAAATGATGAAAAACTCCGGCTGGGGAGCCAAAACTGATCGGGTACTCCAACTCTGCGGGGAGACTCTGCAGGGAGAGCAACGACTTCTCACTCATGTTGGAGAATAGCACTGCTGCTGGGGAAAGGTAAACTCCGCTGGGGATATCCTTCAGTCCACAGATAGGATAAATGCTGGAGATAAATTTCAATGAACCTGCCTCACTCGGGGAGGAAATCGGCAAATACAGGCCTGCTGGGGATAGGCAATCCTTAGATCTGTTGGGGAATAGAAGGCACTATCCACAGACGTCTCCGCAGGGGAACATAGCTCTGATAGCTTCCAAACTTGCTTGGGGAAAATATCTGCTGAGGAAACGTCCTCACAGATGCCAACCTGAAAAACAGCACAACAAAATGCCCCCAGGGGATACATGGACAAGATACGCTCAAGTGTCCTCAACATTCAAAATGATTTTCAAATGTTTCATCATCCTGCAAGCTATTGTGTAGCCTTCATGTTCTTATATGCAATGCTTATCAAAAATTCGGACATTTTTGCAAACAAAACAGTAAAAATAAAAACAAAAGAGCCATTTATCTGAATAACGACTTTTATTGATTGAAAATGTGCCTGAAAAGGCAAATACATTGGGAAGCAATTCCTAGAAAGAGGTAATTGCGCACAAAAGGAAAAATCTATCCTAATGGCAATGTGAACACGGCATCCACTATTTCCCAATTCTGTTATAACTCACAGATCATCAGTTTTCCTCCCAACTCCTTGCTTTCTGAGAAGAATGACTGGACGGATCACATCTTTCGAGATGGCAGACGACAAAGCTTGATGAAGTACAGACAACTCAGACTGTAGTCTTCGCTTTAATCCCTCTTTTGGCTGGATCGCCCTTTCGGGTTTTCAATCCACCGGGATACCCATTTTTGCCTAAGCCGCCCTTGCGGGTTTTCGACTTACCGGGTGTACAAATTCTTTTCATTTTATCCCTAATTTTTGCCCGAACCTTTTCTTTCTGTTTTTTGGTTCGCCGGGATGCCCTTTTTTGCCTGGACTCTTTTTTTCTTTTTGTCCAGCGGGTCAATTTATGCGAAGTATTTTTTGACTACATCTGAGTTAACAGGAGACGGAAAATCTTCACCATCCATAGTTGTAAGCATCAAGGCTCCACCGGAGAATACCTTTTTCACAACATATGGACCTTCATAATTAGGAGTCCACTTGCCCCTGTTATCTGCACCGGGAGGGAGGATCCTCTTCAAAACTAGATCACCGATCTGATAGCTTCGAGGACGCACTTTCTGATCAAAGGCTCGCTTCATCCTTCGCTGATACAACTGTCCATGGCATACAGCTGCTAGCCGTCTCTCCTCGATAAGGCTCAACTCGTTAAACCTTGTTCGAATCCACTCGGCTTCGTCCAGCTTGACATCCAATAAAACTCTCAGAGAAGGAATCTCCACTTCAACAGGTAGGACAGCTTCCATACCATACACAAGGGAGTAAGGGGTTGCCCCGGTCGACGTACGTACTGAGGTACGGTACCCATGCAAAGCGAAAGGCAGCATCTCATGCCAATCCTTGTACGTAACGACCATCTTCTGCACAATCTTCTTGATATTCTTGTTCGCCGCTTCTACAGCACCATTCATCTTCGGTCTGTAAGGAGAAGAATTGTGATGTTCAATCTTGAAATCTTTACAAAGCTCTTTCATCATCTTGTTATTGAGATTCGAACCATTGTCAGTGATGATTCTCTCAGGAACTCCATAACGACATATGATTTCTTTCTTGATGAACCGGGTAACCACTTGTTTGGTAACGTTAGCATAGGAAGCTGCTTCCACCCATTTGGTGAAATAGTCAATCGCAACCAAAATGAAGCGATGTCCATTCGAAGCAGTAGGCTCAATCTTCCCAATCATATCAATGCCCCACATGGCAAACGGCCAAGGCGAATTCATGACATTCAGAGGGCTTGGTGGTACATGCACCTTATCAGCATAGATTTGACACTTATGGCACTTCCGAGCATACTTGAAACAATCGGATTCCATAGTCATCCAGTAATAACCCGCTCTCAACAATTTCTTAGCCATTGCATGTCCGCCGGCATGAGTACCGAAGGAACCTTCATGAACTTCCTGCATTAACATGTCCGCCTCGGGTCTGTCCACGCATCTGAGCAAGACCATGTCAAAGTTTCTCTTATACAACACATCATCCTGATTCAAATAGAAGCTTCCAGCTAGCCTTCTCAGGGTTTTCTTGTCATTCTTCGACGCACCTTCAGGATACTCCTGAGTCTTGAGGAAGTTCTTGATGTCATAATACCACGGCTTCTCATCAATCACAACAGACTCGGCTGCAAACACATACGCAGGCCTCTCGAGTCGATTCACCGCAACATGTGGCACATGATTCCACCAATGAACTTTGATCATAGACGACAAAGTAGCCAAGGCATCAGCCATTTGATTCTCATCCCGGGGGACATGATACAACTTCACCTTCTTGAAGAACGTCAGTATTCTTCTGGTGTAATCTCTATACGGAATCAAATGCGGCTGATTCGTATTCCAATCTCCATTGACTTGATTGACCACTAGAGCGGAATCTCCAAATATGTCAAGCGTTTTGATCCTCAGATCAATGGCTTCTTCTATCCCCATGATACAAGCCTCATACTCAGCTTCGTTGTTGGTGACGTCAAACGTCAATCTGGCAGAAAAAGGTATATGAGCACCTTTAGGATTGATCAATACTGCCCCAACACCGTTACCATTCATATTCACAGCCCCATCAAACATCAGTGTCCATTTGTCATCCGGATCCGGTCCTTCCTCGACAAGAGGCTCTTCGCAATCTTTCATCTTAAGATACATGATGTCTTCATCAGGGAATTCAAACATCATAGGCTGATAATCTTCAATCGGTTGCTCGGCGAGGTAGTCTGACAGAATACTACCTTTGATGGCCTTTTGTGACGTGTACTGAATATCATATTCTGTTAGAATCATCTGCCAACGAGCAACGCGTCCGGTGAGAGCCGGTTTCTCAAAGATGTACTTCACTGGATCCATCTTAGAAATCAATAAGGTAGTATGGTTCAACATATACTGCCTCAGTCGGCGAGCAGCCCAGGCCAAAGCACAGCAAGTTTTCTCGAGCAGTGAATATCTTGTTTCACAGTCGGTAAACTTTTTGCTAAGGTAGTATATGGCATGCTCTTTTCGACCAGACTCGTCATGCTGTCCCAATACACACCCCATCGAGTTCTCAGTCACTGACAGGTACATTATCAGAGGTCTCCCTGGAACTGGAGGTATAAGGATTGGAGGTTTCTGTAAATACTCTTTAATCTTGTCAAAAGCTTTCTGACAATCATCATTCCACTTGATCGCCTGATTCTTTCTAAGCAGTTTGAAAATTGGTTCACACGTGGCAGTTAGGTGAGATATGAACCTTGCAATGTAGTTCAATCTCCCTAAAAACCCACGGACTTGCTTTTCCGTTTTTGGTTCAGGCATCTCTTGAATAGCTTTGACTTTCGCTGGATCAACCTCAATCCCTTTCTCACTGACAATGAAGCCTAAAAGCTTCCCTGATCTCACCCCAAACGTACACTTGTTCGGATTCAACCTCAGCTTGAACTTTCTCAACCGGTCAAACAGCTTCTGCAAATTAACCAGGTGCTCCTCTTCTGTCTGCGACTTCGCAATCATATCATCTACGTACACTTCAATTTCTTTGTGCATCATGTCATGAAAAAGAGTCGTCATTGCCCTCTGATAGGTAGCACCAGCATTCTTTAGCCCAAATGGCATCACCTTATAGCAGAACGTGCCCCAAGGTGTAATGAATGTCGTCTTTTCCATGTCCTCTGGCGCCATCTTGATCTGATTATATCCAGAGAAACCATCCATGAAAGAGAATACCGAGGATTGAGCCGTATTATCAACCAATACATCAATGTGAGGTAATGGGAAATCATCTTTCGGACTCGCTCTATTCAAATCCCGGTAATCGACACACATTCTGACTTTACCATCCTTCTTCGGCACAGGAACGATGTTGGCCACCCATGGGGGATAACTTGTAACAGCCAAAAAACCCGCATCCCACTGCTTCTGAACCTCTTCCTTGATCTTAGTTGCCATGTCAGGACTCGTTCTACGAAGCTTCTGCTTGACCGAAGGACATCCTTCTCTAAGAGGTAATCGATGCACCACAATGTCTGTATCCAACCCAGGCATATCTTGATATGACCAGGCGAATATCTCCACATATTCTCTCAGCATCTCAATCAGCCTCCTCTTGACAGAGTCCTCTAAAGCAGCCCCAATCTTGATTTCTCTTTTGGCGTCCTCAGTACCCAAATTAACAACCTCCAACTCCTCCTGATGAGGTTGGATGACCCTTTCCTCCTGCTTCAGCAATCTGACCAATTCTGCAGGGAGTTCACAGTCTTCCTCACTCTCCTCTTCAGCTTGGTAGATGGGATTGTCGAAATCATACTGAGCCATAACAGAACTGTTCATAGTGAATGCCATAAGATCGCTTCTGCATGTTTAATGCTTTGTTTTAGAAAAAGAGTTCAATAAAGTCACAAAAAACAAAAACATTGCCATTTTTATTGTTTTTGAAAAAAATGAAAACAAAAAATAGAAAGACAGGGATCACAAAGTTTGATTGCAAAAAATGTCCTTCATTAATGATAATCATTAAAACATGATGAGGCCCTACAATGAATCACTACGCCTTGGGCAGATCGTAGGATTTTCATGCAAAATGACAAAACAACAGAAAATTACTCTGTCAGAAGAGTAACTTGAACCACTTCTTCAGCCGTCCAGTTGTTGATAGACCCCCCTGGTGCACACGGGCGAACCCAGTTGTCCAAATCACAATCACTGTCACAGTCTTCACTACCGGTTGCAGAGACGTCGCCATGATTCATCAGCCCAGCGCTGGTAAAGGTACTCGGACCCGCTTGACCATTCTGCTCTGCTTGGAGAGGCTCATAACCAACGCCAAATTTGTCTTCTTTGACAGGCAAATCCACCATCTTGCCCCAGCCTTCAGCTTTGCCAGAATCAACAACCTCCTTAGCCTGCTTGTAAGAAGTAATTGAAGCACCTGGCTTCCTCTGCTCAGCGTACGCCACTTTCTCAAGAGCCACAGTCTCAAACGCCTGGCATAAGGTTTCGTGGATCTCGCCATCCACCTCAACATATTTGAACGAGGATAGATGACTCACCAGAATCTCTTCTTCACCGCACACAGTCACAATCTGACCGTTCCAGACATACTTGAGCTTTTGATGGAGAGTCGACGAGACTGCCCCTGCTGCATGAATCCATGGACGCCCCAATAAACAACTATAGGCGGGCTGGATGTCCATAACATAGAAGATGATATCGAATACCTCAGGACCTATCTTCACAGGCAAGGTAACTTCCCCACACACAGAACGTTTGGATCCGTCGAAAGCACGAACGATCAGGTCACTGGGAGTAAGCACAAACCCTTCCACATCAATCTTCTTCAGAATCTGCTTAGGCAGCACATTCAGCGACGACCCGGTGTCTACCAATACGTGAGACAACACTGCCCCCTTGCACTCCATGGTGATGTGCAAGGCTTTGTTATGGTTCCGCCCTTCAGGCGGTAAGTCCAGGTTGGTGAATCCTACACCATGCCTGGTGCTCACATTGGCCATCACACCCTCCAGTTGATTGACAGAAATCTCCTGAGGCACGTAAGCCAGATTCAACATCTTCAGCAAGGCATTACGGTGTGCCTCAGAGCACAACAACAGTGAAAGTATAGAAATCTTGGACGGAGTTTGATTCAACTGATCTACAATCTTGTAGTCACTCTTCTTGATTATTTTCATAAACTCCTCCACGTCCTTCTCAAATGACCCCTCGGGCGCTTCCTTCTGGACAGGTTCTTCCTCAACCACAGCTTGCTTACCCTTTGCTTTGGCGAGAGCCTCAGCATTATTGTCCCTCAAAGGCTGCGGTGCGAACAGACGACCGCTTCTGGTAAAACCTCCTGGACCCCCTACATTATCCACAGCCGGACCAACAGTTGCAGGAACTCTATTCGGTAAACCAATTGTCACTGGAGTTTGATTCACTGGTCTCGTCTGACTTTCAGCCCTTCTGTAACTGCGGTGAGCATTATCATACTTCCACGGCACGGCTCTACTATTCTCAACAGCCCTTCTTCCAGACGCAACGATAGTAGTTGGAGCACTGATGGTTACAGGCACGGAAATGGTAACTGGGGTACCATTTGTTGCAGGTGCACTAACGACCCTTTGTCCACGTTCTTCAGACGGTTTAAAGTAAATGGTGATAGTTGACACTGTTCCACGATCTTTTACAGCCCTACTGAATTGCAAACAACCCTCATCCATCATACCCTGGATACCGGCCCTTAACTGGTCGCAACCATTCTCAGATTCTGCACAGCCCAAACAATCCTCATCACAGCCCGAGTAGACACCCCCATTCAGCAGACGGCCCTTCACAACTAGCAGAGAAGTCTGAACATCATCAACATTAACAACCAGATCTTCAGCTTCTTTCCCCTCAATATTGTTCACTCTATGCCCACCATGCTGAGGCATAGGGTTGTTTACGACGTTAGGCACTGGAGCGAAGTTGATCGCCTTGGCATCGATCAAATCTTGGACCTTGTGCTGGAGAGCCCGACACTTCTCAGTATGATGCCCTGGTGCCCCAGAGTGAAAGTCACAACGGACGTTGGCGTCGTACCCAGGAGGCAATACTGTAGGCGGAGCCATTGTACGCAACTCAACCATCCCCAACCTGAGTAGTTCGGGCAGCAGTTCGGCGTACGACATGGGTAGCGAATCAAAACGTCGATCAGGCATCCTTTGTCTGGGCTGATACGGACGTTGCTGTTGTTGTTGTTGTTGCGGTTGTTGAACTCTTTGTTGTTGTTGTTGACGAGGTTGAGGTGCCGGAATGGTCACTGCAGCAGCTTGACGGTATTCACTTCTGTTCTGATCTCTGCGGTGTTGAACAGCATTAGTTTCACCCTCTCTTCGACGAGGTGCCCCAGCAAACGGCTTCTTAGAAGAAGAGGAACCAGCATCTTGGATCTTCCCAGTTTTAATCAAGCTCTCAGTCCTCTCTCCACAAATGACAACATCAGAAAAACTACCGAATGGGCAGCTCCCCATCCGGTCCATAAACACACCCTGAAGAGTACCGATAAACATATCTGTCAACTCCCTCTCCAGCATAGGGGGTTGAACTCTAGCAGCCAGTTCACGCCACCTCTGGGCGTACTCCTTGAAGCTCTCATTGGATTTCTGACAAAGACTCTGCAGCTGAGTCCGGCTCGGTGCCATGTCCATGTTGTGTTTGTATTGCCTCAAGAAGGCCTCACCCAGATCCCTCCAGCATCGGATCGAATCTCTCTTCAATTCCATGTACCAGTCCAAAGAAGCCCCAGATAGACTATCTTGGAAAAAATACATCCACATCTTTTCATCATCGGTATACGCAGAGATTTTTCGATAATAAGCCTGCACATGGGTGCGAGGGCAAGAAGTACCGTTGTATTTATCGAAGGACGGTGCTTTGAACTTGTAAGGGATTCTCAAACCTTCCACCAACCCCATATTGGTAACATCAAAACCGAGAGAATTCTGACATTCCATAGCTCTAATTTTCTCAGCAAGGGCATCAACTTTACGATCCCTCTCATCAACCCTTCCCAGAACGTCTTCGTCTTCACTGAGCAGAGTGAACATATCCTCTTGTCTGTCAACAATCGGAACAGGATTACGGGCCGGGGCACGGACTGCTCTGGCATTAGCGGCATCTGGAGCAATAGGTTGACCGTTGATTCGAATACCCCCCAACTCATCACCTACAGCATAGTTGTTGATGGGTACAGCAGCAGCAACATTATTATCATTGACCGGGCCTCCCTCTGGCGGAGCATGGTTGACCGGTGGAATTGCAGCCTCTTGTCTCTGAACCATGGCTCGAAGTTCTTCTTGACCTTGTGCAACCCCTTGCATCATATTCATAAACTGGGCCATGTTAGCCTTCATCTCAGCCAACTCAGCTTGAACTTGATCCATACCTCTCTGTTGATTCAGTCTTGTTGAGTAGCGGTGCGGACGTTGATCAGCTATCCTGCCTGAACAGGAACCAAGAGTGAGAAGTCACGACCAAGAACACCTGTTATGCAAAATGATATGAGTATGGTGCTAATGATGCGTATGATGCACATGATATGTTCATTCCTCAGGCATTCAAAGAGCCTGAGTCATCCTCAAAAGATGGCAACCTGCAGCAAGAACAACACATAGAAGCACAGAAACAACATACACAAGAGTGATGAGTACAAGGTGAAACCAACAACCTCATCTATATGAGTAACAGGATCATACAACAAAGTCGACAAAGAAAATCCAAACAATCGGAGTACAACAATGAATCCCATCCAACAAGCCTGGAGGTGATTCTCAACATACATATCAAAGATACAAGCTAAGACAAACGGCCTCCCGGAATGAGAGTCTTCAAGTACTGACACTGGTCTATCAACAGGTCACATTCTGAACATTCTGGCAAAAGAGTGATCTTCTCCTTCAGTTGTCGTCTAAGCTCTACCACTTCTCCTCCAAGGTGGTTCTCTGATGCCTGTCTCAAGTCTACTTCCTTCTTCAACTGGATGTCTTTATCTCTGAGTTGCTTCTCCAAGTCTCTGATCTTCTTCTGATAGCTGGCCTCAACCCTCTGCAGCCTCAAGCACTCCCGGTGTTCTGCATCTAACATGCTCTCCATCTCCTCGTAGGATCTCTTCTTGCTTCTCAGTCTGCTAGCATCTTCTTCTCGCACTCCTCTGAGTTGATGAGCCAAGTTCAACCTATCAGCTTTGGCTTTGTACAGCTCCATCTGGGTATCTTGCTCCTTCTCTCTCAAACGGCGATTCTCCATCAGGGCTTGCTTGTAGTGCTCCGCAGGCACACTCTCAGCAAGGATCAAAGGTGGTTGCTCCTGCAACGGCTCCATCCTATCGTAGGGTAACAACAAAGTTTCTACTCTCTCCTTGACCCAATCAGTGTAATCAGGCATAGCAACGGCAAACTTCTTCCCTAAGACAGATCCATCCTTCACACCAATAGACTTCCAAGCTCTTCCTATCTGCTCCAATCTAGCCGGGTCACTCTGCTTCTCAAAATACACACTTTCAGCTACCTCAGCCTCAAGTGGTCTTCCCTTCATCACAAACCCCAACTGGCGGAGAGAAAGAACCGGGTTGTAATTGATGCAACCCCTAGTCCCTACGAGTGGCACATTACGGAATCCTCCACAGCTCATAATGACGTTACGCACATCCATCCGGTAAGATTGCCATCTGATATCATAGGAAGTAAGAGACATAACCCTCTGAGTCCACTTATGCGTGCTCTGAGCATCCACAAAAGGTCCACTGACTGGCAGAAGAGACAAGAACCATCTGAGCAAAAGCGGGAGACAACACCTGATAGCCCCACCCTTACCATGCCTACTGTGAATAGCATAGTAAGTGTCAGCTAATAGAGTAGGAACTGGATTTCCTCCAATGAAAATACTGACTGCAGCATAGTCAACAAAATTGGGCATACTCGGAAACAGGACGATCCCATAGATCATGACGGCCAACTGAGCATGAAAGGCTTCCCAACTTCCCTTCTCTGCTTCTTCTCTAGCTACCCTCAACAGAAACTTCAAAGGCAATCCTACAACATCCCCACTGGACTTCCAACTATCACTGACTTCCTTGATACCCAAATGGAGAGCTCTGGCAACAACTCTGAAATCAACCTCCTTGGGCACATCCAAGAAAGGAACCTGATACCGGACCGGGACACTCAGCAGAATGGAGTACTCCTCAAGAGTAGGCGCCAACTGATAATCTTGAAAGGTGAAACAATGAAGCTCTGGGTCGTAGAACTGTAGAAGAGTCTGCAACGGCACCGGATCGACTACCATCTTCAACAGTGTCAGAATATCTCCATACTGGTCAACAAACCCCTTCTGGTTACCACTGGTCATAAGGTTGCTCAACTCAATCAGAGACGTCAAAGGTTCACGGTGAAAGCTGTAGGAACAAGTCTTCCGCTTCAACTCTGGGACTGTTGCCATCTCTATCAGTGAACAAGCTCTGGAATGTACCTGAGAAATGATATGCATGCAGGGATTAGTTTTTTTTTTCTTTTTTTCTTTTTTTTTTCTCTCTTTTTTTTATTGCGTATTTTTTTTGAAAATAAACATGCTATGATGCAAATGATGCAGACACGACTGGTTGGCTGTGTCTCTCAGAACACAGGATCAAAACTTCGGCTTGAACTCGGAACCACAAATTCATCTGAAACCCAAAGTCATCTGAGACCCCAAAATTCTGAACCAATAGTCACCAACAGGATCACAAGTCACCAACAAGTCACCAACTGTACCTGTAATAATGATCATTCCCTCCCCACTCACGGGTGTCATCTAGGCCAGGGTAAGGTCGAGAGAAACGCAGCATAAATAACCTTTCGCAGAACATCATCATATACACACCCGAAGTATGTAACGATAATATCCCACCAGGGTCTGAACTGCTCGTGATATCAATGTTCCGCTAAGTGGCGCAATACCACCCGCTTCCCATGAATCACTCTATTCCTAAGTATCCTAGATTTCACTCATGGCCTGGGTATTGGGCCTTTTACCTCATGTAACTCCCACCCCAACAGAGAGAAACAGACAACCAGCCAGCCAAGTGAACAGATGAATATGAATGCAAACATTAATGCAAACATAAATGCAAACAATAAATAAATGAATGCAATAAATAACAGCAAACAGCAACCAAAACCCTAACCTAGAGAGCGCTAGGAGAGACTCGCTTAGGGAAGATGGACCAGCACAGGTCAACTTCTCTATTATCCCCAGCAGAGTCGCCAGCTGTCGCATCACGCGAAAAACCGGCGGGAAAACAAGAACAACAGAGCCGCCACCGTGCGTTATTTATCCCAAAAGAGGGAAAGGAAACGCTCAGAGTAAACCTGGAAAGAACATGGTCTCGCGACCAAAGAGAATGGGATCGGGAGTCGGTTATGCGAAGGGAAGGTATTAGCACCCCTACGCATCCGTCGTACTCGACGGGATCCACGCACAAGAGGAAGGAAAATGGTTGCTAAAACACTGCTCACACACACACACTGGCTGAAAGAGACACAAGAAAACAGACTGAAACTGACTCGGCAGAATATCGCATCCTGGGCCTACTTAGTCTATCAGGCATAGACATCAGAGTCGAAGTAGTTCGGACTGGGGAAACGACACATGCTCGCTAGGATATCGCATCCTATGCATACGTATCTTCTTGGACGAAGAAGAATCAGAGCATTCGTAGCTCGGCTGACACGCACACAAACAAACAAAGGCAAAGGCAAACGTGGAGCCCGAATGCCAATCACTGGACTTACATCAGCATCCGAAACAAACACACACAAAGAGGCAAACGTGGAGCCTGAATGCCAATCACTGGACTTACATCAGCATCCGAACCAACAACACACACAGGAAACCAACTGCCAATCGCTGGACTTACGTCGGACTCCAACCAGAAAACACCTACACTGGAACCCGAATGCCACTCGAGGGACTTACATCAGCTTCCAAGCACACAACAAGACAAAACAAAGACACAGGCGCCCGGAGAGATCTGCTCATCTCCTGCCTACGTACCTCATCTGGTATGAGGATCAGGGCGACGTAGTTCCCCTACGGAGGGATACAGGACTAGCCTAACCAGATAACAGAGGGAGACACAACTAGGGAGACTACGACTCGAGCCTAGATGTTATCATGCAAAATCATCCCTAAGTTAAGGTTTCTAGCTAACTGGCACAGGGAGCCAGCCTATCCTAAACATGACTTGCACAGGAAGCAAGCCAAACCCGCACTTAACTTGCACAGGAAGCAAGCCAAGCAAAACCTAACTTGCACAGGAAGCAAGTCTAAACTAAACCTAACTTGCACAGGAAGCAAGTCAAACAAACACACAAGCACAGGTAGCACACACTATACACAAGCAAGGGGCTCAAACAAGGCTAGGTTTTAGTCGAGGGGTCATATCAACCTCAACAAACAAACCTCTGGAACTGGGTAGATGTTGCTCTTAACCTTGCCATTGAGGGGCTAAGGTGAAGCAGATGAAAGGTGAGTGAAGATAAGACTTCACAGCTCTTATCCCTGGCCTGGGAGAGCTTAAGACAAGAATGTGTGGGTTCAGAAAGTGGGAACCCTTCTACACATTTAAAACTGACTCAACTGTACAATTGTACAAGATCTTGGGTTTGCATCTGCAATGCATCAACACAGTGGTGTGAGCAAAGCAGATGACACACAGAATAGCAGGGGATAGATTGCATATCCCTTGGGTTCTGCCAATTGCCTCTTCACTTAGGAGGTCTTTGACTCTATGCAAGGACAAAAGTAAACAGTCACAAACATTGCCTCTTAAGGAGGACTTCAGACAGTTGCCTGGCCAAGTAACAGGCCAGGTCTTCCAGACTACATGAAGTTAGGAAGTTATACCTCAATGCAAATTGCTTATGCAAGCAAAGCAAAGCAAAAGTTCACAAGGAACTGAGCAACTAAAAGCACCTGAAATAGTCAAGCAGACATTAGTATACAACTTCAAACAAAGCAAAAAGAAACAGACATCAACAGTTAATCAGAAGCAAATGGATGTGCAAAGGCATAAGGCTTAAGGCATGTGAGCCAAGTCACCTACAAAACAAACAAATTAGTCAATGATATTCAAGCAAGCTCAATCAAAAGAAATGGTCTCATTGGTCATTTGTTGGTCAACCTGAAAGCATGAGCTCAAAAGTGAGTAACAGGACCACTAGGACAAGCCTAGGGTCAAAAGGGAATGACAAAGTTAAAACAGCAAGTGGCAAGTATCCAAAATCATGTTCAAACAATTAAGAAACAAACCCAATCGGTTTCATGTTTATATCATGCATCATCATCATTTCATGAACAGATTAGGTCAAAGCATGGCATTTAGAAGCCCATAGAAGTCAACAGCAAGACTTGAATCAAAAGCAAACTCAAACATTTCCAAAAATTACCAAATAAATCATGATCAATCACAACACATAGCATAGTAAGCATGTCAAATTTCATCTCATTTGGACAAGTGGAAGGCAGTCAATGAAAATCAGAAAGTCAAAGCAATTTTGAACATGCTCAAAGAAGTCAACCAAACATGCATCAACTTAGAAAAATCATAAGTCAGAGATGGTGTATGATAAATGAATGGGATCAAAACCATGGCAAAGCTTAAGATGTCTAGTTATCTCATGTAAAATTTCATGTCCATCTAATAAAGTATGAGGATTTCACAAATGAAATGGCAACATGCATCACATAAGGTCAATATAAGACCAACCAGGGGAGAAAATCCCAAACAATTAGGAAATGCCACAAATAATTCCACAAAAAATCACATGTGAACTAGACATACTAGAGTAGGTTCATGCAAAAATTCACATCAATTGGAGGTCAAGAAGCATGGTATCAAAAATCATGAAGTTGGACATCAATGGTGTGACACAAATTGTCACACCCTAATTCAAAAATTCACAACTCACAATCCAGATAAGATAAATTCACAAACTCTACACCAAAATCACCATGAGTGTGTCTAGTTTAAGCACAAAAAATTTGGGAGCCATTGGATAAAGTATCACCATTTCACAAATGTTTTGGCAAAAGGTACAAAATATGAGCACATGTCACAAACCCTAATACCAATTAAAATTCACTCATCCAAAAAATCAGCAAAAATCATGATAAAAAATTAGAGATCCATATGAACACAATGCAAAAATTCCCATGAGATTTGGAATTAAAATGGATGAGATATGGTTTTTCAAAGTTGGAGTTCAAAATATGGAATTAAAATGAAAAATAACAATTTAATTCAATGTGTCATGTGCCCCGAGTGGCAAACTTGTAATTAACAAGGCCACTTAACCAAACGACCGCGTTTAGGGCAAGGCAACGAAATAATCTGATTGGCCCATGCTGATGCAACAGTAGCGCCTTCATGCAAAAAACCCTAACCCAGAATCCGCAGGAAAAGTTGTAGCTAGCCTTATGAAGGCTGCAAGAAAATCCGCAGGAAAAGTTGTAGCCTCATGAACAGCATGAAGATCCTCATGATCTTCATGTATGAAATTCCCAGAAAAAATCAAAAGGCCCAGAAACAACATTTAATCACATATTTATGAAGATCTATCACAACTTAACACGAATCCACAAGCAATTCATCTCAAAACAACAATAAAATGAAAAATCGATTGAATCTTGCCAAGCACATGAAATTTCAAAACCCTCGTTCTCTCTCATTTTGGCACGATTCTACTTGACTCGAAGCTCACGATACTCACAAGCAAAAGATCTACAAGATGAATCACGCAATTTTAAGAATGGTTAAGGTCGGATTTTACCTGATCTTGAAGGGCAGTGATGTTTCCACGGTTTTCTGGCCAAGATTGCTTGAAACAGATGCTCCACACGCTCCCAAATGATGAATGCTTGAAGGCTTTGAGCTCAAAGAAGCTTGGCATGGAGGTACACGATTTCTGCCATGGATGAGGTTCTGAAAAACAGTCCAGCAAAACCCTCTTACAGATGTGGAATAGTGGTTGCAATGAGCCTAAAATGATGCTTGGATGATGAAACAAACAAAGCTTGCTCGTGGTCTTTGAGAGTTTTTGACAGATTTTTGGAAATGGTATGAAAATGAATTTTAGAGAGTGAGTGAAATTTCTGTGTTTGGAGGCAGCTGCTAGGGTTTCCTTCAGCAGGAAAATGATGAATATATACTAGGTTTAATGGTACTGAGCAAGGTTCATGAAAAAAAGGAATGGAGTTGGTGAAAAGTGTACTTTTGTCCAATTTTCAAGCAAGTAGGTGATGGGTGTGTGTACTTCATGAAAATGGGCTTCCAACAAGTCTCAAATAACATTTCAGAACATGTTTGGATGGTAGAAATGGTTGGGAATGATTATTTGGAAAGTTCAATTTTTCACCTCACTTGAAAATAATCCATGTAGGTTCAAAAGTGCCATTTTGATCCATAAAGTTTTGGTGCATGAAAGTTACATTTTTGGAAAGAGGAGGTCAAATGTGACTTGTTGGAAAAAACCTCACCAAATTTGGCCAAATGGTTTGAGAGATATGGCCTTTTGAAGTTCAAGAATTTCTGAAAATGATTTGATCATAACTTGCCAACCATACATGGGAATTGAGTGTTCTTGGAATTTTTGGAAATGGGAGAACAAGATCTTCAACTTTCATGTTGGGCAAAAATTCATTTGAAGCTTGTATCATGATGTAAGTTTGAGGATCAAGACTTTCCATTTTTGGGAAATTTCAGTTACAGGTCAAGTTTCCCTTTTTGGAAATTTCTGATCTGGCTTCAAATTCTTCAATGATGTTGTTTGACATGATACATGAGGCCTATTTGGACATGAATAAGCTCTCTCAAACCAAATCCATCCATCAAAACCATAAAATCAAACACAGTTGACCAAGTTTGACTTTTTAGGGTTTCTGACTGACTGTGCATTGACTGATGACTTCTGAACATCCAATCCTTGACCAAAACTCTTCAAATGGATCCCCAAGTCATGTGAACATGTTGGACCAACCCTAGGGCCTTGGCTCGATGAAAAACACACTTGCTTGGTTGGTTGACTGATCTCCTGATCAGTTTTACCTAATTCTTCTGATGACTTTGTACTTGAGGCAGATGGGACAATGCAATGCTATGCAGTGGACCATGTTATGCTATGACCTAATATGAGAATGTATGTACAATGATAGGTGCAAATTTTGAGGTGCTACAGCTGTATTTCAGAAATTCAAGCAGAAGTCACATCCAATGTCGCAACATCGGAGAACCAGAATGAGCAATCATCAGAAGAAGAAATTTAAGAGATGGAGATGTCATCACTGTGGTAGATTCGGTCACATAAAACCCTTCTGCTATAGGCTGCATGGTTACCCAAACCAGACCTTGCAAGGTAGGCCTAAGAAGAAGGTGTCTAAGCATAATGTCCCCATTAAGAAACAAACATGGGCGGCTAAGCAGACATCTCAGGTCAATCCTAAGCAGCAGGCAACTAAGCTTCACTCCTATCCTGAGAATCAATAATGTGTTGCTAACCTTGCTCACACATTTTCAAGGGCACATATCAGACAAGACTGGTACCTTGATAGTGGCTGCTCAAGGCATATGACTGGGATGAGCAACCTAGTGGTGAATCTACATCCTCCTACCACCAAGTTTGTGACATTTGGTGATGGAACTAAAAGAGAAGTCGAGGGTGTTGGTAAGCTGGACTGTCCTGAAGCTCCAAAATTGAGTGGTGTATTGTTAGTAAAAGGACTAACTGTGAACCTCATAAGCATAAGCCAGCTATGTGACCAAGGATGCAAGGTGGAATTTACTAAGGGAGGATGTGTGGTGTTGAATGGGTGCAATCAAGAAGTGATGAGAGGAGACAGATCCAGAGATAATTGCTATCTATGGAAATCTAAAGACTCTCTCAACTCTCCCAAGTGTCCTTTAGCCAAGGGAGATCAGGAAGGGAAACTGGGACATGGAAGACTTGATCACCCTCAGGTACAAGGAATGAAGAAGAGCAGTTCCAAGAGAACTATGAGAAGAGTCTCATATCTATCTTTAGATAAAAAGACAGACTGTGGAAAATGTCTGATTGAAAGTAATGAGCCATTGGCACCTATTGGTTATCATACAAAGGATATGACATCAAGAGATAGACAGAGGTGTGTATTATTGTCGTCTGCAGAATCTCAACACCTAGCGTGTGGTGGCAGGTGGTCAACCCTAGTATGGAGGAACCTGATGCAGACAGAGTACAATGTCACCCGGAATGTCATGACATTGTACGCTGCTAAGTGTGACAATAGTAAGGGCAAAGAGGGAATGCGTACTTCTGAAAAGTTATAGCAACTAATGAAGTTAGTTAGCTACTGTTCAGTAAGTCAAATTATTAAACAACAAATAGTGAGCTCTGAGTGGTCAAAATCTAATAGACCTTACTCTTGCATAAAGCGTTTCACATTCCTTCGCTTCAAACACCATTCGTACAAACCCTCTTCCAAAGAAACGGTTCAACTTCCCTCTGAGATATTCAGCATGGCACACCAATCCGATACCACCTCCTACACTACCGTGTCCGATTCTCACAGCGGAGTTTGGCAACCCCAACCGGGAGGAAGTTAGTGTCAATGCTGCAACGTCGTCCCATGCAAGAAGACCAAAAGAAACGGTCTCCAGAATCTCCTCAGCTATCGCTCTGGACAACCCTTCCAAGGAAGGATCGAGGTATGTGCACAATGCCATTGCCTCTATGGTCACTAAGATTCTGTCCGGTGATCGGAATGTTCCTGGGGTTTCAGTTCCCTTGAACACTATCGTTCCCGATGATGTTGCATGTCGTGAAACCACAGTTGTGTTAAGGAAGAATGTGTCTGGATTACCTGAAGAGGGTCCTGAGAATGATAAACATGTAAGCAAGGAGAGAGGTGAGAAGGTAAGTGTTCCTCAAGATGTTGAGGCCAACCCTAGAGCTGACACAGTCAACCTGGAAGAGTTCTCTGATAACGAACTGTTGGCCTCAGTTATCCCTAGCATAGCCAAGAGGGTCAGGACTAGGAGAGAAAAAAAGACAGTGATGCAAAGGTCTCCATCCAAGGACGTTGATGAGACAACTTCTCCCAAGCAAACAGTGACAGAAAGTGCACGCAAAAGGAAAGGTCATGGCCCTGCAAAATCTTGGAGCAAAGAGGTGCCCAAGAAACTGAAGACCAAGGCTGTTGTGGTGGAGTCTGACTCGGATGCTCCCTGTGATGTCACAACATCCCTGTCCAGGAAGAAGCCAACCTCTAGCAAGTTGGCTGCTAGCGTTCCAGAGGTGCCTATAGACAATGTATCCTTCCACTTTGCCTCTAGTGTGAACAGATGGAAGTATGTCTACCACAAGAGGCTGGCCTTGGAGAGGGAACTGGCTCAGAACGCCTTGGAGTGTAAGGAGATTGTGGATCTTATCAGAGAGGCAGGACTGATGAGAACTGTGACTCAACTACCCAAGTGCTATGAGACTCTGGTGAAGGAATTCATTGTCAATCTGTCTGAGGAGTGTGCTGATGGGAAGTCCAGAGAGTTTAGAAAGGTCTATGTGCGTGGCAAGTGTGTGACCTTTTCCTCCTCAGTAATCAATTTGTACTTGGGAAGAGCAGATGAAGTGCAACCAGAGCTTGAAGTGACTGACAACAGAATCTGTGAAGTCATCACAGCAAAGCAAGTCCGGAAATGGCCTCTCAAAGGGAAGCTGGTGGCCAGCCAACTCAGTGTGAAGTATGCCATGCTACACAAAGTTGGAGCAGCCAACTGGGTACCCACAAATCATAAGTCAACTGTGTCTGTGATGTTAGGAAAGTTCATCTATGCTGTTGGAACCAAGGCAAAGGTGGACTATGGCACCTACATCTTTGATCAGACCATGAAACATGCTGGGAGTTTCAGTGTGAAGGGACCTATAGCCTTTCCGTCTCTCATATGTGGTATTGTGCTGAGTCAATTCCCACACATCCTAACAGACAATGACTTTGTGAAAAGAAGAGAAAGTCCATTGGCCTTCAGCTACAAATGGTTCCAGGGCAAGCATGTCCCTGACATTGTCATGACATCGGAAGAAGCATCCAATGTTGGCAACAATCCAGACAAGGCTGCTGTCATTGCTGTGCTCAGAGAGACATGCAAAGAACTGGAGGTTAGGAAGCTCACCTTGGAAAAGCTGATCCTTCAATTGGAGACGTCTGCTGAGGATACAGATGGAGTTGCAAGGCAGAGCTCAGAGGGTGAGGAGGAAGCTAGTTCTGAGGAGGAGGCGAATGATGAAGCTGAGGAGTAAATACTTTTTGTGCTTTCTGTCGTTTGTGTGTAATTCTGATTACTATTTGTGGATCTGTAACTTAAAGTGTTGCTTTGGCAACATTTTTGACAAAAGGGGGAGTGACAAGTGATACCCCAGGACAACATAATTTTATCATTTTGTTAAAACAGGTTCATGACAGATTCAAGTTATCCTCTCCTGCAGCTGATGTGTGATGAAGTTTGTATTTAACTTCTGTTTGTATGATGTTGTGTGTGTGAAGTTTTTATTTAACTTCCTCTCCCCTGCAGCTGATGTGTGTTGAAGTTTTGTATTTAACTTCTGCTCCTCTGTATGTGTGCTGCTTTGTGAAGTTTTTATTTAATTTCCATGTATGTGAGTGTGCTGCCACTCTGAGTGTATTAGCTAGGTTTATTTCTTGCTAGATGTGTGATTCCGCTGCTATGAACTCTGTTATGGGGATCAAAGTGTTTTAGCCAAAAATTTGCCAAGAGGGAGTTTGTAGGTGTTTAATTGGCTGCATTATATGGTAAAACACTAGCTGGATTCTAATGTCATGACATGGTGTGTATGTGTGACTGCAATTGTAGGTTAGAATATCTAACTGTACTCTGATGTCTTGACCGATGTCATGACACACTTGAGTAGTTACTGCAGGATTAGCTAATACAGGATTTATTGAATGTCAAACTGGATACTGTGACATTCATCCCTGTCAGCAGATACTGAGGAATAGAACAGTTGGTGTTCTGTTAGAGCTCAGTATTCATTTGCAGTCTGGTTATCAAGGAAGAACCAGACCTGGCATAAGGCCTATTGTATGAATGTCAAACTGGATGTTATGACATTCATCATGGACAGTATATACTGAATAATAGACAGAGTGGTGTTCTGCTACACTTCAGTATATTTCTTAGTTTGTTCTTCAAGAGGATAACAGAACTAACTTAAGGCCAAATGTGTAAATGTCAAATTGGATACTTTGACATTTATTAATGTAAGCTGTTACTGTAGTATGGTCATTTTGATCATGTACAGGTCAGCAAATTGTACAGTCTGTTTTCTGGAAAAACAGACTCAGCATATGATCCTTGATGTCTAGCTGAATGTCGTGACATTCACTCCTGACAGCATATGCTATATTGTAGGTTGTTCAGTTTTCTGTTTCAGCTTTTTCTTAGGCTATTCTTCAGGAAGTCAACAACTTAGAGAAAAACCAGGAAATCAACAACCAAGCTACATTTAATGAACCTAACAAATAGCCTATTTGTTAGTAACCTAGATATTGAATTTATGGGAACTCGCGTGACCTTAAATTCAGGAGAATACAAGTGCAAAAGCCCAGGTACTGCAATATAAAGGAAGTCGTTCCTTCATTCAGTTTCGGGGATTTTGAGGCGTGAAGATTAAGTGTGTCCATCAAACTTCACTGTTGTATTTTTGTGAGCCGTGTATTAGACATATCTTGTAAGCCAAGCCATTATCACGTTGATGATTGTTTTGGTATAGGGTGTTCATTGAGTTGTAAGTGTTGTGTCGCTCAAAGCTTTTAAGCGTGAGTGCTGTGTATCTTGATTAAAGCTGTTAAGCACAATCAAGAGTTTGTTGAAGTGTGACTTCAAAAGTGTCTTTAATATTGATTAAAGGTAGTAATCACTGAGGTGATTGAGGGGGAGTGAGTAGGAACTCTGATCTTAGAGTAAGATTGAAATTGCATTGGGTAGGGATTAAGTGACGAGTTGTAAACGGGTGAGTTTAGCTTTGAATTAATACTACTGATAGTGGATTTCCTCTCTGGCTTGGTAGCCCCCAGATGTAGGTCATGTTGGACTGAACTGGGTAAACAATTACTTGTGTTATTTACTGCACTTACTGTAAGTTCTGCATAATTCTTGTCTGTGCAGAATTGGATGTCATAACAACCCATGTGACATCTAAAGTCTGATAACTAGAATTTCAGTACTCATGATATCCCGATCCTAACTATACTGAATTACATTTCCTTTGCATACCTAAATACAAAATTTCACGTATTCTCATCTCATCAGCATGAATTGCATATCATTTTCATAACAAAAAAAACTCATCCCGCCTTTGTCCATAACCCCCAGTTGAATTCCTGACATTCTATCGGACTTGAAGTAGCTCTGGAAAGGTTATGAACCGTTGGAGCAAGCCATATTGGCATTAATAGAGAGAGATGTTGACTCGATGAAAATCAGATAGACCAACTGTAGAGGCTATGATGGCGTTGGCAAGGAGGGAGGACAACTTCAGCAAGCTGGCAGTTATCGAAATGTTATTCTAGCTCCAGTAATGATCCTATCCAACCTCAGCATGTGCAACCCCAGTTAATAACTCGGTGTACAAGAACGTCATATTGTTCGAAATAAGGGTTCCTCATATCATGATAATGTTGAGTATCGTAGCTTTGCATTCTCTGT